>NW_017803268.1:3781997-3798522 GCF_001625305.1 Branchiostoma belcheri | reverse complement strand
CCCGCTTTTATACGTTTTATACGTTTTCCGCTCAAATTGTGCAACTCTATCCCTTGTCACTTTGTATTTTTACTGACATTAATTTAAGTAGACCAAAAGAACAGAGGGACATACCGTTGGAGGAGACCTCGGTGGTATGAAGCGATGTCCGTTGACAGAAGACCGCTGAGCCCCGTTCAGCTCGTTCCCAGAGAAGTGGAAGTTGATGAAGTGTTCCTCCCACTTGCTCTCCCGCCGAGGAGCGTCCTCATTAAGAGCAGACCGTAACTCGTGGACGTTCATACATGTTTTATAGCTGCCGGGTGGATAGTTTCTAAAGACAGAAAAATAACGATTTTATATTTAGTAGTCCACAAATTTATAGTATCGAGCAGGGACGACGCCAATAGGTGTATTTATTACTCCGCCGCACATGACTAGGCAAGTTCTGATTTATCCTGACAACCAAGTAATTCTCTTTCCTATGTTAATATATGGGAACTATGTCAGAACATCGTAGCCTAAAGTCATCTACCTAAGTTTTAGACCTTGAAAGAACACTTTCGCAGGGTGGTCCAACCTCTAAAGTGTTTATTTAGACAAAAAAAATGCTATCCAGCGGCAGCATGCGTGAATTCTGCCCGAAACCTGAGAAGTAACCCCTGACCTCATGGACAGCTAATGACCGCAAGAAAACCAGTCCTATATCTTTTTTAGCGAAGCAGACAACACAAGCATGGCTAAAATTCTGTTTTTTTTTATCAAATATAACAACAGAAGTTTTTAGATTGCCAAGTTTATGAAATAAAATATTTTCTCTCTCTGTGAAGATATCAGAGTGTGTGTGATTTTACTGTATGCGTTTATTGATTTTCCCACCAGCATGTTGTGACTCTTGGACCTGACTTGGTAACACTCATTATGAGGGAATTTTGAGATCATATTTTCCATAACAGGGCAAAGGCCACAAATTCGCCATGGCACAAAAGGTCATAGGCCATAGGTCATAGGATTTGTTTTGACCGAAACACACACTATCTGCCGTACGAAATCTCGGTATTTCAGGCTACATGGAGAATTAAGTGGTCGCGGACTACCTTGTCAATGTGTCTTTTTCATGGTCTAAACCAGTTAGATGATTTTTGACAGCTTACTTTTTGGATGTCTACCATATATTTTAATAAGAGCTCAAACTAGTGGTTTTTGCCCTGGAAAATAGGAGCCAGCCTACATGTAGATCTAGTAGCATATCATTTCTTTTGGTATAGAATTTTCTTCTTACACAACCAGTAAGGTTCTCACCTGCTTACGTTTCGATGTCAAAATACCATGCAAAAGCTGTGATCAAGTGTACATTGGAGAAACTGG
Organism: Branchiostoma belcheri; assembly: GCF_001625305.1. Taxonomy (NCBI): domain Eukaryota; kingdom Metazoa; phylum Chordata; class Leptocardii; order Amphioxiformes; family Branchiostomatidae; genus Branchiostoma; species Branchiostoma belcheri. The sequence goes on along the minus strand of NW_017803268.1, from coordinate 3,797,175 downwards.
CAGGACCTTTGGCAAAAGACTGGAAGAACACAGAAAAGAGGCAGACAACAGTGAAACCGTAAGATATACACGCTCCCAGAAACAACAAGCACAAAAAGAAGAGAAGAAATCGGCAGTCACAGACCATGTTGCCAGAAACAATTGTGTGATAGACTGGGAGGGAGCCAGGGTCATAGATAGGGAGGACAACAGAAGAATCCGTTGGATTAAAGAAGCAGTCTGGATAAGGAAGTCTACCCCAGTGATGAACCGGGACGAGGGGGGATACAAGCTCAGCCACGTTTGGGATTGCATTCTCGCCGCAAAAGCGCCACCTACTTTGGCGTTAAATAGCGGCGAGTTGCAGAACTCCAGTCAGAAGCTCTGAGGAAGGTGTCTGATAGACATCGAAACGTAAGCAGGTGAGAACCTTACTGGTTGTGTAAGAAGAAAATTCTATACCCTAAGTATCTTCCAACCTGATGAAATTATTTACGGATCATTTCTTTTATCGACAAAGCAGTGTGTGCTATATGAAAAAATCATTGCCAAATATTTTAAAGATATTGATAGTACAGTAGGTGGCTTGTACAGGTCGCCTGTATTCAGCCCCTACGCGTATCTCACTCAAATGGACAGTTGACCACAGTGCAGTCATTGGATGCGTCGCATGGTCTCCTTGTAGTGGCGGGGTCGCTATCCACGGGCGCTCCTTGGTAGTGGAGTATAGCCTTGGCAGAATGTGGCCGCACTGCAGTCTGTGTGTAAAGGTGAGGATTTTAATATGGTCATATGTCAAATGATCGTCACCGACGGACCGTATAGCTAGAAAATGCGTAATAGAGTGGGACCAATGTGATAGACTGACTCTGTGGAAAACATGCGTATCCGTTGGGCCAAGGGTGTGATCTGGATAACAAAGTTAAACGTATTGATGAACCGGACGAGGGGAGGGGGGTCTTGGACTGTGTTCGCGCCTCTTACGTAGGAAAGATACAGCGGAAAGAAGCAGTACTCCAGTCACCATCTCTTTTGATAAATGTTGGAATAGAAAAAAAACATTACGTGTCTGCCGCAATACGATGTTTTAATACACGAACAGGAAAAGCTTTATAATCCTAATCATAGGCAGCATAGGCAGTCTTAGCTGGCTATCTCGCACATAAGATGTTCTAACTGTGCTTTAAGAACTTTGTATGTACTACATTCTATTCTCCTGGGGTCGTCCGTTGATACCGTGTTCTGTTACCACAACTCACCCCATAGATGTCAGTGTCCTCCAGTGTCTCCGCGCGTAACCAGTAGTTCTGAACCGGCTTGTTTTTTGTAGAGATGTAGAAGTCAAATCTCTCTCCTGTGTTGATGATGAAAGACTCTGCCTTTTCATCCTTGATTCTATAGTAAATAACGTAGAAGAAGATTTAGCAACAAGATAGATAACATTTGCAAAGCAAATACCTAGTAATGTTATCTTCACATTGTCTAGCCCAACAAACCACACTGCTCTATTTATCCTTACTTAAATATTTGATGAACAGCCCATCCATATACGTGCACAGGGAGTCTACTAAAGCACAAGTTACCCGGTGACAGACCTCTGGTCTAGGTCATAGACTTTGTGTGTTGCAAAGAAGAAGAAACTGAGCCAAAAAGTTATGTTGCCCTTCTTCAAAGGTATTTGTAAACATTACTTGGTTAATGTACATCAACCTGAACGACAAAATACAACTTGACAGAAAAAAACTTTCTTGTTACTTAGAACTTGTATTTAAAATATAAGCCAATAAATCAAGTTTATAGCTCTTGTAAGATCACATATAAAACAGACAGTTGACAGGAATATATGAATTTGACTTCGGGGCAGAAGAGAGTGGAAAGGAGTAGCGGTCCGCACCATCACGGCAAATAAAACACTAGAGATACTCATGATTACTAGTGCTGTGTCTCCTCAATACTCACCTGTTACCGTCAGTAGCGATCATAGTCAGCTCGTGTCGGTCGATGGAGACCCGGAAGGCGTAGCTCATGGCAGCGCTGATGACCCGGAAGCGATAATTGACCCCAGAATGCACCTCGAAAGTCTCCAAAGGGACGTTCTGATTTTCAGACTCCAACCCGTCGTTGTAGTAACGGCGGCCTGAGAAATATTCAAGGATTTCTGTCTTCCCGTACACACAAACGCTAGTGGTATGTAAAAAAACTGAAGCTGCTAGTTTTAGGACTTGTAAACCAGGTTTTTCAAAGTAAATAGTCTAGTCATTTAAATGCAGTATAGTAGACGGTACATGAAGTACATATAGTGGGCTGAAACAACACTAATCCGATGTATAATGCTTTTCATTAAGCAAAAAATCAATGTTGTTGAGAGATGAAAACTTATTGAGAACAAATACGGATAGGATCTTAGGTACTAAATATATTGAATACCACACATAGAATGCACGGTGAGAAATAAACACCCTGTATTTGACTGAAAATGTCGCCTCAGCGTTCTATATCATAGTACGCGAATTATTTAGAAAGGTAAAATCTGATAACCTTTCCCGTTGATGAGTCCTGACACAAACGGTATGGGTGCGATCTCCGTGCCGTCATGTTGCCGTTTGTTATAGTAACACTGGGAGTTGTTATCGTACCCGTAGGAAAACCTGCAAGATAAGGGAACACCATAGTCATCATTGTAATGACCTAATGAGCTTATGTACATGTAGGTTTTAGATATACATCCTGGAGCTGCAAAAAAGCTTTTAGATTAACATTGTACTGAAATATTTGACTGCATGCGTCCTTTATTAACGTCACAAATTTTTAGCAAGATTTATTTTAGCCACTACAGTAAGCCACATCTGGTACTCCAATCGCATGGATCAAAAGCGACCCCTAGCATGCAGTTGCGGTCCGCAAGCCAAAGGTAGTGGGACATTCCAGCAGCAAAATGCCGAAGAGCCGGTTCAGCGCACTGTCCAACAGTAAAGCTTTGTGTCTGTTTCTCTTTGATAAAAATAAAGTACTGACATTCAAGGTAAGCAACCATAATTAATATATATAATAAACATAGCCTCATTATAATTTCATATACAATAAAAAGGTAAGGTATTGGGGTCGATATAGACAAATTAAACTGACCTTGAGGCTTCCCAGTTGACCCTGAGAGCTATATCCAGTGATTCCTCCCTTTGCCAGTCATGGAGCAGAACAATGAATTCACGCGAAAAGGCCGGCAATCTTGGCTGTGGTAAAACGTGGAGAGAATTAAGTCACTGCTGCCTTCCAAAACTTGTTATTCCAAAACATATTTTGTTTGTGTGTTTGTGTGTGTCTGTGTGTGTCTGTGAGTGTGTGAGTGAGTGTGTTAGTGTGCATGTGCGTGTGCAAGTGTGCATGTGCCGTGTGTGCCTGTGCGTGTGTGTGCATGTGTGCGTGTTAGTGTGCATGTGTATGCGTGTGTGTGCATGTGCGTGTGCATTCGTGTGTGCGTGTGTGCATTGGTGTGTGTGTGTGTGCGTGTGTGTGTGTGCGTGTGTGTGTGTGGTGTGTGTGTGCATGTGTTCATGAGTGTATGCATGTGTGGGCGTGTGTGTAAGTGTTTGCATTTGTGTATGTGAGTGTGTGTGTGTGCGTGCATGTGTATGCGTGTGTTTATGTGTGCATGTTTGTGCGTGTACGTGTGTACATCTGTGTTAAGATTACTTCAGGTTAACCTTAAAAATAAAACATGTGAAACCAAAACCTTATGTTTTGGAATGGATCTCGTTTTGGAATACAACGTACACTGTATTTGGAATACAGTTGCATTTTATTTTGGAATAAACCATTTTTGACAAGCAGCATTAACATACCTGCTCATCCTCCTCCAGTACAATAAGCGCCCCGTACAGTCCGTCTGTCCTGAAGGTGCCTAAGTGGGCGTGCCACCAGTGTGTTCCTCCTTCTGTGGCATTGAACCTAAAGAAAAAAACAACGTTTAATCTCGTGTACCTCGTAACCAGGTAAAGCTATTCACAAGGGTTGAGAGTAACTACTGGTTAACATTAACTACTCACCTGTAGGTGAAGCTATTTTTATGGTTGATATTAACTACTGGTTGATAATCACGCACCTGTAAGTGAAACTCTCCTTCGGGTTAATATTAACTACTGGTTAATAACCACACACCTGTAAGTGAAATTCTCCTTCGGGTTGATATTAACTACTGGTTAATAACCACACACCTGTACGTGAAACTCTCCTTCGGGTTCATATCAACTACTGGTTAACCACACACCTGTAAGTGAAACTCTCCCCCGGGTTGATATTAACTACTGGTTAACCACACACCTGTAAGTGAAACTCTCCCCCGGGTTGATATTAACTACTGGTTAACCACACACCTGTAAGTGAAACTCTCCCCCGGGTTGATATTAACCACTTGTTAACCATGCACCTGTACGTGAAACTCTCCCCCGGGTTGATATTAACTACTGGTTAACCACGCACCTGTAAGTGAAACTCTCCCCCGGGTTAATATTAACTACTGGTTAATAATAACCACGCACCTGTAAGTGAAACTCTCCCCCGGGTTGATATCAACTACTGGTTAACCACACACCTGTAAGTGAAATAAGTGAAACTCTCTCCCGGGTTGATATTAACTACTGGTTAATAACCACACACCTGTAAGTGAAACTCTCCCCGCTGCCCGGGTTGATATTAACTACTAGTTAATAACCACACACCTGTAAGTGAAACTCTCCCCCGGGTTGATATTAACTACTGATTAACCACACACCTGTACGTGAAACTCTCCCCCGGGTTGATGGGACACTGTGACACGCCGCCCACCCCGTCCATCCACGGCGTGTTGTGTTGGGTGATGCCGTGCCAGTGGATTGAGATACCTTCTTGTATCAACTTGTTAGTCACATGAACGGCCACCTTAAAAGAAACAAAAATGTTAACTAGAAAGGTAACATCTATACTGTTTTCCTTTGCATATGGTCTGTTCTGTTAATAATTCTTACTCAAAAACTTTCATATATATGGTTAGACAGGAGTCTAAATCCCTGTTTGCTATGAAGAGGCAACATGATGTAGCCCAACACTAGTTACCTTGGTGACAGACGTCTGGTTCAGGTCATTGACCTGATTGGTTTGGAAAAGAAGAAGAGGAAACAGAGCAAAAACAATATATTTTCTTTCGGTAAACATAAAAAAGATGGGAATAGATAATACATTATCTATTGTGGCGTGAATGTGATGACCATGTACCAACGTAATTGGTCACCCTGGTGAATGAAATTGGACTGATGGTAATAAGACTGGACTTAGATGCACAATTGTAGTGTATCATGAGGTCTTTCTAAAGGAGAGGAGATATTATTTTTTGTAATAGTTTAATTTATTAGTGGGTACGTATTATTCATTTTTGTTCTCCCTCCATACAAACAAATAACTGGACAGATGGCAGTTAGCATGGTAACTGCCAGGATAGATACAAGACAGGATGAATATGTGATAAGGCCACAGCAAGTAATTTTTATGGATGACATCCGCGCGCGCATTGATTTTCACCTGATTTTGGAAAAAAACAAGACATTTTGTTGCCCTTTGACGGTGGTCAACATTCCGAAAATGGACTGACATGCCTTGCCATGCTGGAACGTGTATGGCAGATAAACATGAAGAGAGGAGACAAGAAAAGGTTCTGATATATTGTTTTGACTTTTACTTTGATGCGGTGATGTATTTTATTCCTTTTATACGTTCCCACGGATCAAAACCATTTGTGCAATGATTGAAAACATTCCCTTTTCAAAGTTGTTTTAGTGACAAATGGATGTTGTGACAGGTGGCAGTAAAGTTAGTACTATATAGCTATCGTTTCTTGTTTAACAGGGTTCATGATGTCAAAATTTCAATATACAGGAACTTTGTTTTTTTGGGCCCGCCTTGTTTTTTTTTGCCCTCTCGCATTAGATTTGGGGTCTGCGGAGGATGTCATCCATAGAATTTACTTACTGTGGCCTAAGTTAGAAGATATAAATGTTTCACTAGCCTAGTTTAACATTTATATCCTCTGATTAATCATATATTAAATCCTGTCTCGACATACTTCTTTTGTAATTATCATCAACTACCGATACTGTAGAGAAAAAGAGATGATGACAGTCGACTATTAAAAGATGTCAAATCAACTACATTGTACATATGATGAATCTGATGTTGTTAAGAAACTGTGAGTAACCACATCCATGAAAATACTATCATAAGTATGTTGATTTCATCAGGTTGGTAAGTCACTAAATAAAGAGACTATTTTTACACAACCTAGAGAGGTTTTTTTTGCAGCCAACGATTCGGTAACCGTCTGTCACCTACCTCAAGTCTGATTATTCACATTGCGCAATAGATGCGTTCACAAACGCAAAGTTACAGTACGGTTACAGTAAACAGTATCAACAATACGGTCCCAAACGTAATGGGATATGTGATATGTGATATACACATAATTGTTGTGAAATAAATATAAAACACAAGCATATATTGCAGGGAGCAGTGTCTAAAATGCGGTCCCAAACATACACCGAAACGTCGGCTAAATTAACCTCTTGGTTGTGAAAAAAGAGCAACAACAACAATATCATAGGGTCGAATAATGATGATAATAACAACCTGGGCGTTTTTCCAGACGACAATGGTGGGTCCTGGCAACGTCCGGTTGACCGCGATCAACTTCCGGTGGAATCCATCCGCCACAACAACCGTCCTGCTCTCTATTTTGAGGGTGGTGATCAAATAAGAGTAATACCAATGTAGCCTACTGTCACAAGTAAACTAACACGCTAACCAACAAACACTAAAGGTCAACTGCAACAACGTATATGTAGGAACCCTCCATTAGGCTCATTAACCAACTTGACCTTTGTCTCTACAACTGTTACATACAGTAACTACTAAAAATCATGAACATCCATCCAGAGTTATGCCGCCTACATCGACAGTCTAGTATAGTCAAATAAGCAAGTAGGAGGAGCGGACTTGCATTACAGGCGCTACCCGATCTGACGATACAATACTGTAACAGTAACTATGGCCGTGTTTATGTGAAGTCACCCAAGGCGCTTTACATGTGGTTTACCCCGAAGCCGGTTTCAAGTGGCTCCATCTGAACGCTCCAAATCACATTGAAAGCGCCTCGATCCCAAGCCGCTTCTAGAGGTGGCTTCGAATCGGTTTTCCCGCATCGCGATTTGCGTTTGAACGCAATGACAATGTGATTTCAATGTGACTTCGCCTGGTCATGGATTACGGGCTGATATTTCTTTATTTATATGCAATACCAACTTTTACTTAGCAGCAACTTAAAGAGCAGTAATGGTAAAAAAAAATGTGTCAGTTCTAGGGCGAGCTTCACTGCCTCTGGCGGGACCACGTCGGCATTCGGCCGAGATACGCTGGGAGGGGGGCATCAGCAAGCAGGTCGTTGAACTCTAACATTAATAACACGCTACGTGTTTTCATCAAACAACAATAAATGTACCTCAGGCGAATTGTGATCAGACACGGTTTCAAAGGATTGTGTGGCACGTGGATCAGATGTGAGGAATGTGAGTTACCCGAATCGCGGTTTGGGTGACTTCACATAAACACGGCCTATGTTTACATAGCAGGTGTGGCAAGGTCGACTTATTGTCAGGGTTGTTGACTTGGAATCTAAAGGTTCTGGGTTTCAAATTTCTAGCAGGTCCCTTTAAAAAGCTCTTTATATCCATTTCTGCGACAGACTCGCTGATGAAAATAAGAACCTAGCTTCGGTTAAGGACGCCCTCTGGGACATAAAGCTGGAGGGTCTGTGTTTGAGGTGAGAAACAACTTGAGTGTGTTAAAAGAATGTGGTTCCACGGGGCTTTTGTTTGCTGTTTGACAACTGAATGTCTACCGACGCGGTTGCATGATAGGGCGTGTGACGCCTGGACGCTCACGGTAAAAGTGACATTTCTCCCAGGATTGACCTTTGTGCCCTCTGTGGGCGTCGTTACTATGTTTTAGCCTGGTTACCAATATTATGTAGCTACCGAATCACTGTAGCCTGTGTCATCCTTTGTAGTTTCGCCCGCTCTCTAATGTCGGTGGCTACCACCGTGGTAACAAGCAACATTAGGGAGCAGGCGAAAACTACGGAGGACTGCACCCAGGCTAGAATCACTGTCGTTCTCTCCACAATATCGGTAGCTAAATATCATAAAATCCCCAGTATTAGAATTGTCTTTATAACCCACGTGTCACTAGAGTTTTTTTCATTCTGATAATATAAGAAAAGTGTCTGAACTATAGGTGATCGAGAGGTGGTTTACTTCTAGGAAGAGGCCATGTTTTGATTAATCTAAACACTCAGGAAAATGTACAAAAATTGGAGACCGAACGTAAATGAATCTTTGCTGTTATTCCTGATATAATTTGCTGCTATTTAAATTTATTTCGAATGGTCGTAAGGCTTTTAAAGCATATGCAGCTTTAAATTTAGACCCTATATAAATTTGGGCGAGGGGGGGTCCAATGGTTTAAGGTTATATCCTACAGACCATTGGTAGAATCATAATACATGAAAGAAAACAAAACAATTATTTAAAAAAAAACGTTGGACAATAATGCTCAAACGTTTGCTCACTGGGATCCAAAACAGGCACTTTGTTTGTCAACTTGCCAGCACTTTTGGCACTAGTGTTGTAGTTGAAAATGAAAATGAAAGTAAATTCTCACCCTCAGCCGTTAAGGGCGTCAGATTGCCACAGTTGTTAGGGTCGTCACGATTTGTCTCCCGCCTGCCGAACCGGTTCAGCCCGGTGAGTTGTACGGGCCTGCCCGCATCCCGTTCCTCGTCGTACTCGAACATGGTCTCCCAGTACCCCACATGCCAGTAGAAATCGTACTCGTCCTGTTTAGGGGGCGGTCGGATATAGTTCATAAACGGCGGGGTGACCGCCCCTCCTAACGGCAAAAACACGCACAGAAACACTAGCCAGCTCCCAGGCGCCATTTTCTTTCTTGTCTGCTTTGTTCAAAACGTTGACATTATGACCTCTAAACCACCTTGAAGGATAAGATTACGGCCTCGGGCACATACGGGAACAAAAATTGGACAAACTGGACCAAAGGTGATCATGAATGTCTCCTTGGCTACACTAGTATACACTTTAGCTATAGGTTAAACCATTGGTAAATATTAGCATAGTGAGGCCCAAAGTCAACACCATTCATAACGACCTGCTCGCTTAATTGGTTATTTGACAGCTGAACAAGCAAATAAAACACCGGCAGAGCGTATGGAACAAGTGGTGTATTGGGCTTGGGCATAGCTTCTTGGCAAAACGTCTCGTTTGAGGTAGTATTCGCGTGTTAACGGATGACATACCGTCTATGGGATATACATACATACTGAAATCCGTGTTTCCGAAGTGTTTCTGTGTATTGCGTTTCCCGACTCACAAGCTAGGCGGCGCTGTAGTGAGAAGATTGCGGTCCCAAGCATTGTATATAGAGTGTTTTCGTCCCCTAAACGAGAAAATTCACAAAAATCCATGACCCATTCGTTACGTTTGGGACCGCATCCTTCCCAATACAGCGCCACCTATAAATATTTATCTGAGTTCCACGATCTCATACCTTCGCCAAATGATGCTAATCTTTATGACTGACAAAGTAAAGACTATTCCTCCTGATTATGCAAATAGGATCTAGCCTGAGTGTCAGCCTTGTTAGCTTTCGTCCGTTACCTTTCGTCGTTTTCTAACTTTTGAAAATACCCTAAAAGCCCATCTTATAAACCACCCCAGCCACTTGTATTAGATTCAAATCTTCAGTTATTATTATATATAATGTACACTATTGTTTCATTATTGTTATTGTTTATTTTGCCTATGTTTGAATTATTATGATAACAATTCCTTATGTATATATGTATTATTTCATATCAATTTCATTTCATCTCAATTTATGTATACTAATGTTTCATTATTGTTATTGTATCATTTTGCCCATGTTTGAATTGTTTTGATAACAATTCCTTATGTATGTATGTATGCCTTATTTCAATTCAATTATGTTTACTTTTGGTAAGTATACAGAAGGAGGGCTTAGCATAAGCTAAATAAGTTTTTTTTCCCTCCTCCTGCACCTGTTTTATTCATTATCAAGTTACTATGTATAATTTTTTTTATTGCTGCTGTGCAAATAATAAACAAACAAACAAACAAACAAATACCCAGGATCCAATCCCCGCCGGCGGGTCATATATGGTCAGACGTGGCTAAGCACAAACCACAACGGTCTCAGATTTGTTCTGAGCTTACTGCAGAGAAACTAAACAACTCCTGTAATACATTGAGAACAGTCAGCTCAATAATCTGTGTATTGTGTACTGACTTTGCTTTAAGCCGTTAAAACGGTACAAATTTAGTTACGCTCTCAGTTTAACGTCATTTGCACTAAATCAAGTTACAACCTTTTGACTATCAATCAAAGAGCGTTAGGGTATTATTGACAATAGCAACACAATTATTTTGTATTGCTAACAGAATTGTGGGTGTGGAAGAGTTAAATCCGTTTTCTTTGAAAGGCTCATCTAGACTTATCTGTCGGAAATAAGTGTGGAAAGACTGGTTAACAGGATCAGACATACATGTCAAAAAGGTCACACTGACTTAATTTTATGGATGACATCCTCTGAAGACCCAAAAACTAGTGCGCGCGGGTAATAAAAAAGATTCCGGCCAAAAATAAAAATGCTGGTAAACCACAAGTACACGAATTCAAAGCGAAATATGGTCAAATGTTACTCTTATGACAATTTCTTTGAATGATGATGATTATTATACAGTGCATAATTAAAATACATTTTGTAAACAAAACCATACAACCCTACATCCGAAAAGACTGGGAAGCAAAAGAGCTGTCACCTTCAAAACATACAAAAGTCAAATAATCTCTGGCAAAGAGGTATACCCCTCTTGAATAATTCCTCCTTTGTCTACATATAAATATGAAACTTAATTAACACAACAAAAGTACAGCAACTTTCGTAAACTGCATGCAAACATACAGACAGAATCGTGGGTACAACAAAATCGACCTACATACGAGACCTAGGTATAAATCAATACACAAATTGTGTAGAAAAAGGCGTTACAATAATTCGATAATGAAACCATCAATGTACTGAACACAGCAAGGCCAGGTGGCAGAAACACCTCCACAGTCGGATGTATACAATGTTGTCCGGCCACCTAAAAAACAATAACAAAATTAACCTATTCAATGAATTACTCAAAGAATCGGAATCTACCAATTTTAAATGTTATTCCAAACGGTGACTCAAGCAAGAACAACTTTATGTTTAATACATAAGGCCATGTACTAGTAGATAGAATGTCATTCTAATTGTCATTTCTTTACATGGTGTTTAATCAATCCTATAACATTGCATACACATATACGTGTACATTGCAATACGCAAAACATACACATTGCATGTGGATACCAAGAAGGAAAAGTGTAGCGGACAAACATGTGGCAAACTGTGGCACCTTAGTTAGAATAGACCTGGACCTCGCACAGGGTCAGGCTTCGGTAGGTTCCGGGCAGACGAACGCCGACGTACCGCCCGGTCATCCCCTGACAGGAGATGGAAATAGACGGCTGGCTCACGTCGATGTAATGGTCCCCTCCACACTTGGGGTTCAAGGTTACCTAAATCAGATATAGAATGTCGTTCAATGTCCATATGTAATCCTTGTATTTTTTAATCAGATTGACAGAGACGTTTCTACACCAATGAGTCATATCATATATGTATAGAAGTCACTCTACTTCAATGTCATATTAACTCTATGTGTTTATATGTTAATTGTATCTCAAGTTCAGTTCCGCACGGTCCTTGTTAATGTTTTGTTGTGTTAAATTAAGTAATATAAGGTTTGAACGACGTAAGATTGTAAATACCTAAATTTGATGAACCAAAGTGATATCATATTAATCTGTAGATTCCGACATGATTATAATTTGTATTTCCCTATTATTAATTAATGATTTATGTTGTAAACAAACATCAGAATTCAGCCCTGTGTGTCAAGGCTGAGAGATATCCTGTTGATATGTTGATACAAATAAACCAATAAATAAAATTGATAATAATAATTGTTCTCACGAGACTACGAGTCACTCCGCAATCAAGGTGTACAGTCGACACCGAAAATTTGTACCAGGTACGTGATTTTACCTTTCAAAAACAGTCACTGATCAAAGAATATTCTACTAACTAATAATTGTTATGTGTTAAATTTTAATAAATTGCTGTGTGTTAAATTGATAATAAAAATGTGACCTGGTAGGAATTCCCAATGTGGATGTTGAAGGGGTTGAGTCGTTCTGGACCATAGTCCATGCGGTTGAAGATGACCACCCTGTTGACAACATTGAAATATATAAGTTAGAGCTAATATATAGATGTGCATGTACACATTACAACGAAACACTCTTCTGTGTTTAACTTAGAAGTGAAGAAAGGGTTTCCAGACTACCTCTGGGGCACTGGGAAATTGATATTTTACATACAAATGACAGTGATTCCAGCATTGAGAGTTTTAATGAGAATATCCTCTGGTGTCGTCATTCTATCGAGTAACATTATAAGCCTAGAAAGTGGAGGGCTATGCTTAGTAAAACGCTGCAACTTAGTCTAAATGTCTGACATGAAAGTGTTATCATGTCCTGTGAAGTTGTATGCTGGACCCCCATTGGAAAGCAGCTTCACAAATGGATTGGGCTACTCAGCTGTTTTAAAATGAAATATATTAATAAATAAATGATACACACGACTCAAGGTTTCAAGCACAGAAGTGACATTTGCCATCTATCTTCAGCTGCTAAAGAAGGTAGTCATGTGACCTATAAGGCCAGCAGGTCATGTGATTGGACAAGCGTGTTGCATATGTATATGAGGGGTAATCTGTGGCGGCCTTGGTCACGGTTTGTCTCTTTTGTTTTAAACAAGACGACTTTCACGTACCTGTTAATCGAAAATGATTGTCCGAGATCCACCCACCACATGGGGTTGCTTTCTCCCTCATTGTGCTGACAGGAGTCATGGTAATAGTCAGTGTCGGTGTTCCCGTCAACGGCCAGACCGGCAACCATACCCCACACCACCGAGGTTTGGAACGCCGGCTTCCCTTCAGCGATGTTATCCGCTAAAACTAACATCATGGTTACTTATATATGGCAAGAAATTGGACATAGCAAACCATGGTGCATTTCAAAACCTAACAGAAAACCTAACATTGAATGATATTGCACCCAGGGGAATTCACTGGTTTTCAACCTCATTTCTTACTGCTGCCCTGCCTAACACCCAACACAAACAGCTTGGCTCACTGTTGTTACGTTTGTTACATGTTTGTAATTGCAATTCCAGGAAACGTAGACAGGTGGCGCAAATGTCACACTCTCTGCAGCTGGGCTGTCTTTTCTTCCATGCAGACACTGTATAGAAAAACATGACATGCATTTTCAACTGCTGTCTAACATCTAACACCATGGTCCATTAGGTCCACATGTGGTTATCTGCATCTGGTAGTCAGGGATCCTTGTACTGTTAGATTCTCTTGTTAGCTTTCTAACAACAAACTTAACAGTCATTGACTAATTGTATAACACTGTCTGACCAAAGAGATTGGTCTAAGGAAATCCTGACAAGCATTTCTTACTGCCTCCTAACACCCAACAGACAGTGTTGCTCAATCTTAAATTTTCTGTTAGAAACCTAACAGGGAATCTAACAGTATGTAATGTCATGTAATTTATATTCAATTTGTAATTGCAGTTCCAGGAAGTGTAAATAGGTGGCGCAAATGTCACCCTGTCTTCTCAACTAAGGAGCACAGATAGAGGAGCAGGCACTGAGGAAAACATGCAGATAAAACATGACATGCATTTTTAACTCTTGTCTAACATCTAACACCATATGTTTTATATTTGTTGTTAGAAATCTAAGAAGATAATCAGTACAAGGACCCCTGATTACACTGTGAAAAAGCAGGACACACATTCTGAACCACCGTCTAACATATAACACTATTAAGCGCACCACATGTGGTTATCAGCATGTGGTTACCCCAGGGATCATTGCAATGTTACATTATCTTGTTAGGTTCCTAACAGAAAACTAACACAGACACTGTGAAAAAGCAGGACACACATTCTGAACCACCGTCTAACATATAACACTATTAAGCGCACCACATGTGGTTATCTGCATGTGGTTACCCCAGGGATCATTGCAATGTTACATTATCTTGTTAGGTTCCTAACAGAAAACTAACACAGACACTGTGAAAAAGCAGGACACACATTCTGAACCACTGTCTAACATATAACACCATGGTCCATTAAGCGCACCACATGTGGTTATCTGCATTTGGTATCTCATGCATCCTGCCTCTAATTAGAACAGCACGGGCTACCCTAGTAGTTCTACCCATGCATTGCAAGCACTGTTAGATCCCAATCTCCAAGCAGGAGGTCGGTAGGGAAAGAAAAGTGAATAGGAAACACGGAAAAAACGTCAATATTTTTGTAATTAGAGCCTGAATGGAAATGAAATTTAGCATGCTAGTAGATTGGTATTTAACATACCGAACCTTGGTCTTTTTTGGTCAACATAGATGTCAAAAATGATTTTAATGGCCAAAAAATGGGTTCAAAAAAGTTCTATTTTAGGCCAAAAATCAATTTTGGAAGAAAATTTGAATTCAGAGTTCGATGACCGCGGGTCACTGATCAAAGTGCATCGGAACACGTTCTATCACAATGTCCTTGGTGTAACTTCTTGCATAATTTCGCCCCGCCGAGCAGGTGTTTCAGTAGCCTCCATAGCATGCCAAAAACTGGGGATTTTGGGGGTCTTCAGGGTCTTTGGAAGCTTTTATGTGATATTTTCTGATTGCATATAGACAACATAGCCGGCCTGGTTGAATTACCGTTTTTTTTAACTGGACTAATCAGAAAACAGCCCAAGACCACCCAACCCCCAGTTCTATAAGCCTGCTATGGAGGCTATGGTTTCAGATCAAAATTAAAAATGCACTAAAACTGAACTAGCTCCTGATTTGATAGAATATCATGAGTATAGTGACTTAGGCTTGTTGTTGTTAAAACAAACATAATT
>NW_017803268.1:3774306-3778207 GCF_001625305.1 Branchiostoma belcheri | reverse complement strand
TTTCAATTCCCAAGGAAAAGCCTAGTGCTATGATCAATTACGATATTTTGCATTTTACTTGAGATAAGGTCAATATTCACCTGAATTGATTTTATGCCCAAGGGAGATATAAAGCATACCCTTCTACAGCAGTTTGATTAATTCCCTAGGTGATTACCTCCTCTTAATGATCCACCTAAATTGTCTTTCTATAGGATGTTAACCCTCCTTCAATCTGTGTAGGTTGTCACCCCTGATCCTCCTAATCCTTTTTTGCAGCCTGTTAGATTTTCTGTTAGGTTTTGAAATGCCCCATGCTCTACTGGGTCCAATATCTTGCCACTACTGTGGTTACTATGTATTAATGACTTTTGGATATAATCATAATTTTAGTTTTTAGAAGAGAATGATTTGATTTGATTTATTGAAATTGCAGATAATATAATATAATACTCATTAGCCACAGGCAGCGGGGGCTGGTGTTGTGTTCAACACACAAAACAATTGTAAACACACAAGCTAGACAAACATTTAAACCTAAACAATATTAAGTACATAAAGATAACAATCTAGAATCAGCATAGATTAGAATATATCAACCTAATATCTATCGGTCCATTTACTACTTGGTACAGTTCATGCGGTTGCTAGCCGCCAGAATGTTCTCATGTCTGGGGCCACGTCTCCGGGTCGACTGGTGCTTCTGCTGCGTGAGCAGGTGGGCCTGACACACGTTCTTAAATATACTAATGCTACGGGCCTCTTTAACAGGCTGATACATTTGACAGGATAAGATCAGATAGAGATGCAGTTAACCTAAAAGATACCCGAACTTCTGGCACCCTGAAAAACATTGTAAGAGGACATACAATGTACGAGCGATCTCTCTAGAAGGGACCGTACGGGCAACCTCCATATGGAGAAGCTCTGCACTATTATTCTGCACCACTGTTAAAGAGGCCCGCAGCATTAGTATATTTAAGAACATGTGTCAGGCCCACCTGCTCACACAGCAGAAGCACCAGTCGACCCGGAGACGTGGCCCCAGACATTCTGGCGGCTAGCAACCGAATGAACTGTATCTAGTAGTAAATGGACTGATATACTAGTATTCTAATCGATGCTGATTTTAGTACCCTTATACTTATTTTATATACTTATACTAGGTTTAAATGTCTGTCTTGCTTCTGTGCTTGTGATTGTTTTGTGTGTGGGCCACAACACCAGCCCCGCTGCCTGTGGCCCACGAGTATAGTACTTGTTTGCAATTCTAATAAATCAAATCAAATCATTTTTCAGCCCCATCTGTGGCAGAAAACCCCACATATTCGACTTAGTCATGTCAAAGGTCAGTTATAGGCGCTTGCGCAGAGGGTGCGGTTTTAGTTTACACATCTACTAAAATCAACATGGGTCAAACGGGCGGATTGCACTTGGCGCACAAGAATACCCGGAAGTAAGGCTCGAATCTAAAATCAGTTTTCACCCCCAAATAACCATTGTTTACACTCTTCATCTGTTTAATGATATTTTGTGGCAAAATATGAGAAATGTTACCTCAAACTGAGATACCTTGTGGCATGTGCAAGTTAATTAAAGGTTAACAACACTGCATGTATTATGTTAATGTAGAGGTCATTTGCATAAATTATGAGGACATGTCATTTACAAAAACTTATATATTTCATGGAGGTATGAGATCTACGAATTCTTGTTGGGACTGTGCTGGGGCAATATGAAAGTTAATGAGGCCTGAATCTGCCAAAGGCCTCGTTTATGTGAAGTCACCCAAGGCGCTTTACATGTGGTTTACCCCGAAGCCGGTTTCAAGTGGCTCCATCTGAACGCGAAAGCGTCTCGATCCCAAAACACTCCTAGAGGTGGTTTCGAATCGGTTTTCCCGCATCGCGATTTGCTTCTGAACGCAATGTGATTTCAATATGACTTCGCCTGGTCATGGATTACGGGGTGATATTTCTTTATTTATGTGCAATACCAAATTTTGTGTGGCAGCAAAGGGAAGTAATGGTCAAATAATGTGTCCGTTCTAGGACGAGCTTCACCGCCTCTGGCGGGACCACGTCGGCATTAGGCCGAGATACGCTGGGAAGGGGGCACCAGCAAGCAGGTCGTTGACCCCTGACATTGATAGCACGCCACCTTGCGTGTTTTCATCAAACAACAATGAATGCAGTTTCGTAGAATCATGATCGGAGACCGTTTGCAAGGAATGTGTGGCACGTGGACCAGATGTGAGGAATGTGAGTTACCCGAATCGCGGTTTGGGTGACTTCACATAAACACGGCCAAAAAGTGCTATCATCTCACCTGTCCCTGCAAACACCTGTACCTCACACAGAGACAGGACGTCCTTCCGGCCGATCAGCTGGACAGACACCCACCTCCCTGAGATGGGCTCCTCACACCGCACGTCTATAGTCTCTCCATTCGATGGAGTTTCCGAGTAAATGTCACCACATGGTGTATTTTCACGGAAGTCCTCATAGGACCGACTCGTACCATGAAGTTTCGCAGTCGTTCTCCTGTAAGAGGTGTATTTCTACCTTTTTAGAACTGGTGTTCTAACTTTTTTTAAACATTTAGAAGCTCTTTTTGATCCTGAATAATTTAATCGGAGGATAGCGTTTACTTCGAAAGTTTTGAACTTGTAAGAGAACAAAAATTAAGTAAGATAAAGTACGTTTCCACCCTTCACTACCGATTAAGAATTATACATCCAAGCATATGTGTTTTAGCTTTGGACATGTGATTTTTATGTAATACCGTATATAAAAGTATTATTATGTGCGGTTAATCTTTGACATCTCTGAAGTAAATCTTACAATTTTACGCATTGTGTAATAAAGATACGAACTGATATAATTATAGTTCTAACCAACTGTTTCCTATCTACTAACCACAGCAGTCTCCGCGGTTAATGACTGTCACGTGACTGATGACGTAAGTGTCTCCAAGATCAACCTTCCACCACGGCTCGTACTCCCAGTGCGTGTGTGTGCATTCGTTTAAAAGGTACATAGTAGTTCCTGTGTTTCCGTCCACAGCTCGTTCCGCAGGATATCGCGGTATCATCGTACTGCTCTGTGTAGCCATTTTGCCGAGGGCAACATTTACCTCCCCTGCAGGAAAAACAGCATTTGTTACATGTAATATGATATGGATCCGTTCATTACCTCCATGAAAAATTGAGGTATTCTTACCTCCATGAAAAATGGATGTATTGTTTTTGGCCTGTCTGTGCGTGTGTGTATGCGTCTATGTGTGTGTGTGTGTGTGTGTGTGTGTGTGTGTGTGTGTGTGTTTCCGCCTAACTTCATAACGCCTTTATGGATTGTGATTATATTTGGTATGCTGGTAGGTCTTAGGAAGACGAAGGTCGCGGTCAAATATGGGCGTCCTGGTGGATGACCTTGGTACTGCAGCAGAACTTCCGGTTTTTGTATCTTTTGTCCTGACCATGCTATGGATTTTTTTTTGTGACAGATAGCTTATATTGCCAGAAATAGCTGGTGTAAGTTTTATCCCCCTAGCGGCTTTTTCTGGAATTGCAGGTTAGTTTCTGGTAAAAACTTTAAAGCCAATAAGTCCAGATAGGAACAACGTATTTTCCTTTTTGGTATGTAGGTAGCTAAGAGAGAGTTGCACGTAATTAAATGCAAATTATGCAAATGAGGACTTAATTTACATAATTATTGAGGAACAGAGGAAATTCTATAATCACAGTGTTTTATTTAATAGTACTGCCATACATGTTATCTTTTTAATCTGTGGCAGATGGAACATCAACAGATACCAATTATGCAAATGATGACCTAATTTGCATTATATATATATATATATATATATATATATATATATATATATATATATATATATATATATATATATATATATATATATA
>NW_017803268.1:3747456-3770835 GCF_001625305.1 Branchiostoma belcheri | reverse complement strand
GGTGTTTTCTATTTGCATGCGTGATCATTCAAACTCGTAACAATGTAACCTCACCTGTTCATCTGCGGTAGTAAGGCTGGCTAGATCTGCCTGGAGCTGATGACATGCGTCCCTGGCGTCCTGCCATGTTTTTGGCGTGTTCACTAGCAGGTAACAGGACTGCTTGTTTCTCCTCCAACCGTCTGGACATTCCTGCAAAGACACTAAGATAAAAGACAAGGTTAATGGTATTAGATTATTTACAAGTGATTGAGAATCGCAATGAGCCAAATCATAAAAGTGAAAAAATATGTGACTTGGAAGATTCTTCATAAGGCCACAGCAAGTAAATTTTATGGATGACAGACTCCAAATCTATTAAATGCGAGCGGCCAAAAAAAAATCAAGACGGGCCGAAAAACAAGGTTCCTACATTATAAAATTTTGACTCAATCATGGTTTTGATTCAGTGGGAACATCACATATGCACAGCCAGCATCACAAACAAAATGTCCGGGTGACTCTATGTGAATGTGTTGAGACACCTGAACTGGCAAGTAGGCCGTGTATATGTTCTTAAAACCTGGCTTTTAGAGACCTCTCTTTTTCCCCAAAGTACGTTTCCCGGCAGAGCCCCTTGTTGTTTTTGCCCTGTCAGGGGATATGGTAGATTCTCTTTGGGGGTTTTGCCCATGGGCGCAAACAAGAATGTGTCTTAAAGTAGTGGTTGGTTTGAAACAAGTCGCAATCCCGTGGGAAATGAAAATCCTCCTGAGAGCTTCAGACAAGTCCTTTATGTATGGAAGGACTACCAACCCCTTGGACTTTGTTCCTGCTGAGGGTTTGGTGTTGGGTGGTTTGGGGCAGGTCGCTTTGTTGATGGCCCACTGGGGGTAGCCACAAGTTTTTAATGCTTGGGTCAGGTGGGACTTCTCGGTCTCTAAATCCTGTGGATCTGACACTATGGTGTTGGCTCTGTGAAATAGAGTCCTAATCACCCCTAGTTTGTGGTCAAGTGGATGTTTAGAGTCAAAGTTTACTTGACACTGTAAGGATTTTAGACACTGAACAAGACTATTTCTTGAGAGGGGTGAAGGAAGCCATATACATCTACATCAGGGCCCATCACCCTACATTGAACCGCGACGGGGGCCGACATCGTCTACCAGATACCTTTGACCCAGTATTGATGTAACACTTCAAAGAAGCCACGTGACAACTGACAAGGTTCACTGGGTCAGTCTGCTGAGGAACACCAGAGTAATTGGTCGAAAGCTCTAGGTGAGAGAATTTTTTGTGTTGGACCAAAAGGTGTAACTTTAAACATGTAACTACCAACACAGATGAACTTTCATGATAGTATAACAAAATTTCATTTTTTGTTCCAAAATCAGGCGAAAATTAATGCGCACGATGATGTCATCCATAAAAATTGCTGTGGCCTAAACTTGAAAAAAAAAGCAAAAAAAGAAGTGAGCAGTTTTGTTTGGCTCATTTCAGAAGCTTGTTCTAAAGGCAGTTTGCTTGTTTTGTACAATTTTTTTTGTCATTTTTATTGAACTAGGTAGGTACTAGGTAGGTAAAATGGTCAAATAATATATTATCTAAACGAAATTTAAGGGATCGCTGTTTTTGTATTAAACTAGCAAGACAGTAGGGAAGAATGTTTAAGAGAATTGTAAGCATACACAAGCACACACAAGCACACACACACATGAACAAACGCATATACATACACAATCGCATGTACATACACACACGCACACAGCCACACACAGACATGCACACCTACAAGCATGCAAACACACACACACACACACACACACACACACACACACACACACACACACACACACATATGCATAACGTTACAGAGATACGACTTTACCGGTTGATGGCGATTGTGGTCGAACATCCGGGACCTCCGGAAGACCTGTCTCCGCCATGTTGTTCAAAGTCACAGTAGTTTGGGCCACTTTTAGGTTGACCGCATCAATCCTTGTTTTCAACCTTACAAGCCTGTCTGAAGAATTATAGAAAATGAACTTATTAGAGTTGTTCCTATAAATCTGTTCTAATATAAAAGAGCCATGTGTTCATCGGACTAATTTTGGCAAAGCCACGCAACAGCTAACATGATATACACAGTCACGTATATAAATACAAGGAACAACCTTACGTAAATACACTTCAGTGGACAAACACGATTAGTAACAAATAGGGGCCAGTAAGGTTAATGCTGCACATAGTTAAGTTGTCCTGTTGTACCTACTCTTGTAGTGAGTTATCAAATTTTGATTTTAAAAAAGACTAGTCTTAAATTTAACTCCACATACTGAGAAAAGTTATGTCCAGCTTCTATTCCATTTTGACAACCACGTACTACTAGATCCTGTTTAGTCTTTGGGTCTTTGAATATGCTTGAAGTTGTGCCAGCTTGAAGTGAACGCTTTGCGCTACAGTACTAGTGAGCACGGAGAGAAATGCACAGTTACTTACTTTTAAGATGCTCAGCTTGTTGCCCTGTTAAGATGGAATCTCCCATCTCCAACGACAGAACGAAAACCAACAACATCAGTGTCGCAAGGATACAATACTTGCCTCCCATTCTTGATTACCTGTAGAGGTACTAAACTTTACTTTTCACAAGAAAACCCCTGATAGGTTACTGATCGAAACGAGCTTGTATCGCTTGCTTGATGGTAGACTTTCTCTGGTCTGGCTTAGCACAAACCACAATTCTTCGTTTTGAAGTTGTCGGTCTGGTCTCCGATTTGTCCTGAGCTAACTGCAGAGAAATTAGAATATCTCCTTTAATACATTGGGAACAGAAAAATCAATAATCTGTGAATTGTTGGGTTTAAGCCGTGAGACTGGTGTAAATTCAGTTACGCTCTCAGTTTTGTGGCATTTGCACTAAATCAAGTTACAAGCTGAAAATGACATTTTGGAAAACTTTACGTGTGTGAAAATCAACAATTAGGAACCTTTTGACAATCAAAGAGTCAGGCTATACTTATTTACTTACAATGGCCTGTTCATATTTCGTATTGCTAACAAAATTACGGGTATGGACGAAATAAATCCGTTTTCTACGAACAAGGCTACTCTGGACTTAACTGTCGGAAATAATCGTGGCAAAACTGGTTAACAGGATCAGACATACATGTCAAATAAGGTCATAGCAAACAAATACACATACATGGATGAATCGCAATGAATTAAGGGTCTGTAATGTTTTTTTCTCAGCACCTTGACAACAAAACCACACAGCTTGTCATAAAAACTACAAGAGTATTCAACATCGTCTACAGACGCACAACCCGCAGCAGTCACTCCACTGGAAAACATGCCCTCACTGTGCCAGTCTCTAGAACTCACGCCACCGGCAGAACCTTCATACACACTGCAGTTGACATCTGGAACAGTCTTCCAGACAACGTGGTGGGCCGGATCACTGACAACAACCTCCAGTCATTAAAAACAAGAGTACACCGGCATCTTCTCTCCACCACCAGGACTTCTGCATGTAGCTAGAACTTTGCAACCTTGCTGTAAACCAATGATTAGCCAGGAGTGTTACAATCCAGGCTATTGTTTACATTAGCACATGATAGAAAAAAAACTTCTTTTCCCCCACTGTCTGAAGAAATTGTCCCCAATATAAAGATGTATAACGGCAGCGGAATGACGTGTGGTGAGTAAGTGTTTGTGCTACTGGCCCTTGTGGGAAGTTTGTGTGTGGCTGTCATGACAAGAGTTGCTATACTAATGGTGGTTGGATAGTAAAGAACTGAAAAAATATGATCAAGTTTAAATCAAATATTATTTCTGGACCATTCCAATTTGCCTCAAAATTGTAGGGGTGCATTTGAAATATTACATTGACCGCGAAAACAGCAACGGCAAAAATACACATCCGTGCATCATCACGACTGGTGGATGTCTCAACTACTAAGTACCTAATACCAGCCTAGAAGAGAACAAGAAATAGCCATGCATTCAAGTACCAGAGTAATCAACCAAGGATTGAGGTGTTCAAAAATTCATTCTTTCCTAGAACCATTGCAGAGTGGAACTCACTGTCACCAAGTACAGTAGGGGCATTGTCATTAGATAGCTTTGAACAAAGTCTAAAGCTAGAAGTTCAAGGGTTAGGTGTAACAAGTCGATTGGTGTAATATAGCCAGCTGCCGCCGCGCCGCATGCGCTGGTGTGTTGCGCCGAAAGGCGGTTATACCGGCTATACAGATACAGATACAGATACAGATACAGATCACGGGCATGCCCGCAGACGGCGTATAAAATTGCGTGCCGATTACACAAAGGGAACCCAGTGTTTTGACTGCGAACACGAAAAACGGCTGTTCACAACACTCCATCCGGAGGTCATGACCTCCTTTACGGAGTAATAACAGACGGTATAACACACTGACTTGTAAAACCAAAATATTTATTGGGAGCTTTCTTCCCAAGACGGTACTTAATGCAACGCCCATCCAGTGCCACGCTATCCGGTAGATGCACCAATAACTAAGCAGTTCAAAGTTGAGGTACCGTTAGCCAAGCATTATGGATACCCCATCACCACACAGTAGAGGATTTAGGCCCCTTGGTGACTACCCTGTGCATAGCACAGCAACACATCGTTATTGGTAACGCCTCAGGAGCGAGCCTAAAGTTATAGTATTGTGTGCAATCTCCAAGAATTCTGGGAATTGTACAGGAATTTATGTAGTTCAGCACGAAAACTCAAGATGATATGACTGGATTTGCATGACACTTAGGTAAGTGGGCAAGTCTTGATGAGCCATCCAATGATTAGATTTTGGTTTCTCTAGCGACATTTTATAATATTGCAGCGGAATTCGTTAGACACTCGTGATGAAGGTGTCTAGTCTTGGATGCCCAGGTCCGTCTTGAGAACACGCATGCGCGAGTGGATCTCGTCCCAGTCCAGGTAGCCGCCCTGTAGATGGCGGGACCCGCTGGTCTGGCTGAAGGCGATGCGGCCGTGAAGGGTGCGGGTGTTGTTAAATGCGAGCATCTCACCTAAACAGATCAGACAACACATGGTTACATAAATAGTTATTGTGAGGTCACAGGATTTATGTTAGGTTTTGATAGCAACAGCCGCTGGTGAGGGTCTAAGACAGTCTTTTCCCAGCACGTCCGCAGAACGTACTGCGCCTACGCAGAATCCTGATTTTTCACGGTTTTCGTTGGATTTTTTGTCAACGTTGCATTAGAATTTTGCTTGTTGCAGACGATACTTTTTCCGACATAACGTTTGGAAACTACAGACGGAGTGTTAACCTTATATGCGCGAATACAACCTAATATGGGACATTCTACGGAAGTGCTATGCACAATATATTACGAGTTTCGCGCAGGTGCTGTACGTTCTGCCGACGTGCTTTTTCCCCCTAATAGTAATAACACAGAATTATGTTATACAATATACATACAAGAAACACACATTGCGATCGTACGACTTATTGGCCAATATACCTTACGGCGTTTCAAAACTAGGAATTGCATTTATTACTTCGTTTATCGTAAAAAAAAACAATTTAAAAAAATTAGATACGTTTTGGAAGCAGATTTTTAACATACCGATGTGTATATGAAATGAAAAAGCACATAATGCACAAGCATGCTACTATGAAAAGTTATTAAGGACAATGTAAATTATGCAATCTTATTCTTAATTAAGTGGCGAGTGCTTGTTCATTTTTCAGTTTTAAAAATGCGTTTTGTGTGTGTTCACGTGTCTGTATTTGTGTGTATGTCTGTGTGTGTGTGTGTGTGTTTTTGTACGTGTGTTTAAAACAAGTGTGTATGTGTGCGTGTTTGTGTGTGTTCCTGTATGTGTGTGTATGCGTGTGTGTGTGTGTGTGTGTGTGTGTGTGTGTGTGCGTGTGCGTATGTTTGTGTGTGTGTGTGTGTGTGTGTGTGTGTGTGTGTGTGTGACAAAATAAAGTACTTAAAAACCTGTATCCTGACCTGCTTCCATTTTATGCCGTACACAGTTCTTGGGCAGGTACATGATGGTGTTGTAGGCCTTCAGCGCGTCATAGAGAGACTGGACCTGGTCCTCACGCAGATCCAAGATGGAGTCACGAGCCGGGTCATTAAAGTTGACAGACTTAACCTTGCCCTGGTCGTCTAGGCTGGATAAATGTCACACCAAGTCAATCAGTTATGGATTAGGAACAATAACTATCATCTGGATACATTTATGGCTTTGTCCCTGACACGTCGCAAACAAAATTAGTATTTTCCTCAAAAGAGCTGTTTTAGAAAGAGATTATGTCACACAAGATAATAACCAGCACCAAGATAAAAGTTCTTTTCTCAAGGCAATAACGAGTTCGCCCCTAAGTCGTTCTCAAATATCAGCCGCCAAACAGTTTTTTGCGAGTTTCGGGGTCCAAGGTTCATGTCATTGATATTCATTAATATTACTGTCTTTGTTATACACATATACAATACACCATATGGAATTACCAACGGCCACTAGACACAAAATTCCTTTTTTTGCAGTTACAAACCGCTCTAAGTAACTGCAAGCAAAATAGAAAACGCCTCCACGAGGTATTTCTGGGCTAAAAGCATGGATGAGACTTTATAGGCATCCACTTTACCTGATTATAGTGCGCCTTTCCCTAAGAAAAAACCGGTGATAGTCCGTCCCTTTGTTTTGGAAGTTGACCTTGACCGTTGTGAGAAGTCTGAAGGCTTCTGGGTTCTCTTCCTTCAGTTGGTAAGCGGCATTGAAGCCGTCCACAAGGTAATTGTCGCCCCCCTCCCCCTTACATTGCTCGATGCACTGGAGCATTTGAACCTGCAGATTGGAGACCCTTGTTGTTAAAGAAAGTAAACCATCAGAAAACGAAATCAGAGTGTCTGCGGCAGTACCAAGAAAAGTCGCCAGAGATATCTAATTACTTCCTCCATATAAGACTAAGCTACATACCAAATATCAGGGCAACCCATCCGTATCTGAGTTGAGTTGTGTTGTGTTGTGTTGTGTTGTGTTGTGTTGTGTTGTGTTGTGTTGTTAAACCATATAAAAACAAAATAAACTACAAATCCTGTTAGAAAACCTGACCTTCTTGGTGAAGGTAAAGAGGGAATAAAAAATAGTGTGGTCCTTCCTTCAGAAACCTTCTTTTCCGCAAACAAATATGGTTATATAGAAAAATACAGCACCTTATTTGTGAGAAGTATGGTTTTATTTCCATCAATTTCACCAAAGGTTTGAAACTTTAACAATATTAATTAATACATACGAAAAAAAATGCTAGATATCTTGTCAAAGTTTTCGATATACTAAAAGAAGTACAGCATGTATAGAAAGTCAATAATATAGAAAAAAGGCATACCCCTGGAGTATAGTTGTAATATGGAAGGTCTGTGTGTAGTCCCAGTTTAACGCTGGTGTACGCCACGTTACTGGGGTTAGGTTTCGACATGACCACAAACTCCTTCCTATGTTTACAAAAGGAATAGATGTATTTTAGTTCTACCGATGTATTGAAAAATGGACTTCTACCATCTGTATTGTCGAAACACATATCGGGGAAGTTATTGATGAATAAACAGAAAAGTACAAAAGACAATGTGATCAATAAGACTGCATAAACAGGAATCAGAGATTTAAGATTTTGAAATCATTTTTTCTGACCTAGAAGTACACAGACTGTCTTGGACTATCGTTAAAGGTTAAAAGCTATGCAGAAGCTCGACATTGCATAAAGTCATTACACCACATCCTGCATTTCTCCAAATACCACCTACTTACTTCTACCCTCCGCGTGTTGGGTCATTCAATGCAGGCTTGACCATCCTGTCAATCATTTGTCAACATCACCTCCCACCCACCGTGCAGCAGAAGCGATTCAGGCAGAGAGAGAGGGAGAGAGAGAGAGAGAAACCCGAAATTACCCACCGGAAACAATACCCTCGTAACCGGAAGTAAAGCTCAAATGCAGAACACTGACCCGTAGTTGGTAAGTTTGAGAAACGCCACCCGATTGGCCAGTCTGTCCAGCTGTCCGACCTCACAGGGGACGTTCTGCACCAGAACGAGGCCGACCGAGTCCAGGAGGAACAGGAAGTCGTACAGGGCGCGGTCGTCTGTCAGTAAGGCGGGAAAATCTGCTGTGGGGAAATCATCTGCAAGTTCCGCTCCCCAGAGCCTGGTCTGTGGAAAAACAACAAAAACAACCAAAAAAAAACGGTGTTCCTTCTTCATAAAGTTCATAAAACCCAGTATTTTTTTGCACCCTGTGCACCTCTCCTATTGAAGATCTGAAGAAGAAACAGCATTTGCAACCCAGTGACAGTATTGAAAAAAGGCCCCGCATATGAGGTGTCGCCAAAATCGCAAAAGCAAAACTAGTTTATTACGTTAAAAGCTACAATTTGTCTATAGTATTTGTAAACTTCATAATTACTGCTGATATCAAAATGAAACATATCAAATTAAACATAAAACGATGGAATAAAAGAAAATAGAACTAAAGTCTCTTACACCAACTTACACAGCCATATAAGGCCATGTTGATTTGATTATATGGATGACATCCGCGCGCGCATGAATTTTCGGCCGTTTCAAAGAAAAAAAAGTTTTCAACCATACTGTAAATCGTACAAAACAGTTGCAAAATGAGCAAAAATATACCGTAAGTTACAAAAAACCATACCAATGTCGTAGAATGACAAAATCAAACGAAAAAAGACGGAATTGTAAAGAAATGAACTTGAAGACTAGATTATTTGCCAAACCAAATTCTGTCCCATTTGTTCAACCCTCATGACCACGTAGATTTCATAATGAAAACAACTTTTTTTTTTGCAAAACTTTTTTTTTATTCGCACGCGCGCATCAGTTTTGGGGTTCCCAGAGGATGTCATCCATATAATCAAATCAACATGGCCTAATATGATGTTTGACGTTTTGCCTGGAATCCAGTCTACTTTTATAATTAGGTCCATTCTGCTACAGACTGGATTCCAGGATAAATCAGTGAACTTCTGATTCTGAGTAAGACCTTTGAATTGAGATCTGAGTATCAGACCTTTATACTAGTACTACGAAAAGGGAGCGTAGATTAGAACCTTGAATACTTACCTTTCTCTGCCAGTCTCCCGCTCGCTTCTCCAGTGCCGGAGTGGAGATTACTACCTTGAATACTTACCTTTCTCTGCCAGTCCCCCGCTTGCTTCTCCAGTGCCGTAGTGGAGATTAGAACCTTGAATACTTACCTTTCTCTGCCAGTCTCCCGCTCGCTTCTCCAGTGCCGGAGTGGAGAATAGAACCTTGAATACTTACCTTTCTCTGCCAGTCCCCCGCTCGCTTCTCCAGTGCCGGAGTGGAGAATAGAACCTTGAATACTTACCTTTCTCTGCCAGTCCCCCGCTCGCTTCTCCAGTGCCGGAGTGGAGAAGCACCGTGCCTTGAGCCAGGGCCAGTCGTACTGACTCTGGTGTCCGTCCGGCCAATCAACGGTCAGCAAGCTGCCTGCTGCTACGGGGGGAGGGGGGCATAGATTGTTACATCTCTGGACCGCTTGTTTTACGCCAACCCACAGCACAATCTTACTTTTTTCCTCCGACAGTATTGTTTTTAGAGTCCCTGATTTACGCTGACCACAAAGTGACAGAGAGTAAAGGTCAGAGTTGCCTGAGTAAGTAATTTATACAACTTATGGTGACATTTCAGATCATGGGGTCAATGAGCACATACTAGTTGTGTCGATGAAGGTTAGACATCCAGGTAATACGATATGCCAAAAAACAGTTACTCAAGCAACTGGATATGATTTTGAAAACGTCAGACGTTTCAGCTAGTATCCACTAGCTTTCGTCAGTGACTGAGAGACCAGAGGGGAAAGCAGGTTTATATACACAACCTGTTGATTGATATGCAAATAAAGTGAAGACATACTAGTTGTGTTTTATCAACTCACAAGAGCTGTTTACCATACACAGTTGTTGCATTACCATAGCAGGCCGCCAGGGGCATCCAAATCTAATTATCTGAAGATTTTATGTACCGATTTAATGGCAATCCAAAGGCATGTATAGCCTCTCGAGTTATCGTGCTAGTGACTTGCACATACATACAAACGTTCATACATACATACATACATACATACTCACGGACATGGAAGTCCGTGGGAACTCTACATCGTCAACACAAAGCCATGCTAGTGTATAGGGCCTTGGACAACACTTTACCACCACATATGCGAGGGGTGTTCATCCGGTATAGAGATGAAGCCTCCAGATCCACCAGACAAAGCACATTGGACAACCTCATCATACCGAGGCCCCAACTGGAAGTGTACAGGCGGTCACTGAGGTACTCGGGGGCGACTGTGTGGAACCCCTTGGCACCACATGTACGAGCAGCCCAGTCATTGAGAACATTTAGAAGTATGATAAGGAACATGGACTGATAACGGACTGATGATTTACTATTTATTTTTGTATTATATTTCGATTTGCATTTTGTTTTGATTTTGTATTATACTTTGGTTTGATTTGTAATCCGTGACTCCGCCCTCACCCTCGACCTTGTTGAAAAGCGGTCATATGTATGTACCGAACAAGCTTTCGAGTTTAAATAAAGGCTTACTACTACATACATACATACATACATACAGACCAATATATAATACTACTGTAACAGTACTCTTGGCAAATTCGAAAGTAACGAAGGCTTTCACAAGCCATGACATTTCGTCCGCCCCCTTCCTTGGACAATTTTGACTGCTTTTACTTCGTACTGCAGCTAGGTGTCGCTGCTGCAATGTTTAGTGTTCTTGTTTACGTATACCTTGAACTGCAGCCCTGACAGGGGAAATTCTGACGTCCAAGTCTGCCATCAGAAGAAGCCTTCCGTGGGAATCGGGGTTAAAGCACTGCTGACACTGAGGATAAAATAGAAATAAACAAACATATTTAACTGTCGAAGTTTGATGCCTTTTACAATTTAACGAATAGAAACATGGGAACTCTAAGTTTGATATATTGATTCTTTTTTGACACAACAAAAAAGTACATAGACTTTTGTATGGTGTTCTACAACTTAACTAAAGGTCTAACAAGCTAAATACATGTGTGGATAACGTTACCTTACGTACAGAGTATATGTATGATGTAACAATAAAGGTTAACTATTCGAATTCTCTAACATGTGTTCTTTAATGTATTTTCCTATTTGAACACTGTATTGGTTATCTCCCCTGAGAATGTAGTAACTGTTGCATTTATCTATAGGATCTAACGTATTGAAATCAATTGAACAAGCGGAAAGAAAGGTGAACAGCAATAGGCGCTTATCATTGTAGAGTGTACAAATAAGTGTAGGGCTGTATGCCCTTTAATTTTTTGCATTTTGTTTTTACCTCCATGAAATGTGTCATGGAGGTTATATTTTCAGTTGCGTTTATCTGTCCGTCTGTCCGTCCGTCTGTCTGTCTGTTGGTCAACAAGATAACTCAAGAACGCCTGGATGGATTGGTTTCATGCTTGGTGTGTTGGTAGGGTGTGACGAAAACTAGAAATGATTAGATTTTGGTCCCCCTAGTGGCTTCCCTTGGTACTGCAGCGCAACTTCCGGTTTTGATATCTCGCGATCTGGACATGCTAGGGTCATGAAATTTTAATGGAAGGTAGCTCTCGTGCTTGGAAAGAAGTCATATGAGTTTGGGCCCCCTAGCGGCTTGTTCTGGAACTGCAGGGCACTTTCTGGAGAAATGTTTAAAAGCCAATAAGTCCAGACAGGAACAACATATTTTCATCATTTTTGGTGTGTAGGTAGCTGAGAGAGAGATGTACATAATTAAATGCAAATCATGCAAACGAGGACTTTATTTGCATAATTAATAAGGAAATTCTATAATTACAGTGTTTTACATTATACTACTTACATACATGTAATGTATGTAACCTATGGCAGGCGGAACTTCAACAGATACTAATTATGCAAATGATGACCTAATTTGCATAATTAAGATTTCGTAATGGTGAATGATGAGAATGTCATACTTGGGACATCTGTAAGTTAATCAAAAGTCAACATACATCACGATGCATATATCATGTTAATGCAGAGGTCATTTGCACAATAAAAGAAGAAATTTACATTTACATATCAAGATCATATTTCATGGAGGTATGAGATCTCGGAATTCTAGTTTATTGTGTATTTCTAGTACGTTTTGAGGGAAGTGGGTGAGGCTAAGGAGCGATGTCCATATCAATTTTCCTGCTAAATAAACACGGTCACCATTCGCCAAAGCCGGTTCGTATTTGGGGTCAACCTGCTAAAAGAGCCAATGACACGTGTTGACACAGCGTCTACTTCCCGACCGATCGAAGTAGCACGAACTTTGGACCACTACTTGAGTTGAATACGTTTTAAACATTGCGGAATGCATTTTCCAGAACGGTTAAAATATACAGATAGGACCAGTAACAGATACAGCTTCTGTCACATTCGATTTTGATGTCATAAACTTATCAAGCACGCTATGTCAGAACCAAACACCGACAAAAGCTTTTTACCGGGCATGACCGCTAAATTTTGTACGACAAATGCACGACTATTCAAAGAATGACACAAACACACACACACACACACACACACACACACACACACACACACACACACACACACACACACAAACACACACACACACACACACACACACACACACACACATTGCTATCGTACGAATATATCGTATGACGTATGTGACCAGGTCGTGACACGTACACATACGAAGATACATGTATACGTCAAATTTAGAGACGAGCAACTTGATACCGGGCTCACCTGACAATTATCCCTCAGCCACACATAGGGAAACCTGCTCACCCCACCGCCAGACCACTCCACTTCCACCACCCTACCAGCTTCGTTCAGACGAACTCTCTCCATCCTCACACCTTCCTTAGACTTTATGCTCTCTGTTAAACCACAAAAACTTTTGGTAGACACCCCCTGTACAAGTTGTCGAGGAAATATAGTCCAGAGAAGATTACTAGCCTGCTGTAGTTGAGGTGTAGCTTTATCTAAACACGGTATTCTAGACTTTGCTCCGTGTGAAGCCAACTTCAGACATTGCCCTGGTAGAAATGAGATAAAACGTGGATGTTGGCGGGACAACGGTCGATGTACGGACCGCCATAGCACCATAGGTATCGCCATGTTTGACTTATTGAGTAGCTGGTAACCTGATCAGCTGCTTTGGACAGACCCTGTTCTTGCTGGGTATACTGTGACTTTGTCACCATGCAGGAGTTGCGTCATTCATTGTGTTCACTGAACTATATAATGATGGCGCTATGCCAGATTTGACCCTTGGTGGAAGAATGGGTATACCGCTTTTTATGTTTACCTTCACAGGTATTTTTGGTGGTAGATAGCTCTTGTCATGTATATCTGTTTCCGTGAACGAGTATTTTCCAAGGCCATATTGTGTTTCTACTTCTGATTGCTAGGTGGCGCTGCAGTATAGTAGGAAGATCGCGGTTCCAAACCTTATAGCAGAGTGTATTCGTTTCCAAACATGGTACCAGATATGGTACATGGATGCACGCACCCGTAATGCATCGTGCATAGTTCAACAGACGCAGTAGGCTCTACCGACGTGCTGCATACATGTTGGATAAGGTCTGTAGGGGAGGGTCAGCCATTCGCCATGCGCACGATATATTCCTGGACTAATTAGCTTCGCCAAGAAGGTTATGTTTTCAAAGGCGTTTGTGTTCGTTCGTGTGAGACCTAGAAATATTTCTTCATAAAATAAGTTGATTTAAATCTACTCCATTGTAAATACCTGCCGTTCTGGATGTGGAGGTGCCAAAATATTACACCGTGCGAGTGCGTTTAAAAACTGGAAACACAGATGTTATTCATATATCCATGTTTGTTTACATTCTCCTAGTTTGGTCCGCGCTAAGACCAAAAAATAGCTTTCCGCTCCCAAACTGTGGACCATGCACGAGCGACACCTAGCGATTGTTATCAGAAGTGATTTCCCCCACTTACTAGGTGCTGTCCTTGGTGCTTAAAATACCCACCAATTGCAACCAGTAATGTTAACTTGTTTTCTGTTCCCGACTTATAGTAGAGCGATAGGCATTCTAATTCCATTACTGAAGCGTTGAACTGAATTTAGAGAATGCACAAGTACGACTTTGTCCTCATATTTCCTGTATGCTGACCCCAGGCGCGAACTTCGTTTAACTAGTTATACTTGCAAAGGCTACGTACATAAAGCAACATTGCATTTACATGTGTACGGCATCATGTTGAAAAATAGTTAAGAAATTAGTAAAAAGAAAGGAGCTAGTACAAGCTAGGATTTGAACTAGGATGAGAATTGTAAAACCTTATTCTAAAATCCTCACCCTCTACTCTACGAAGCATAAGGCCACACCGTCTTGATTTTATGGATGACATCCTCAGAAGACGCCCAAACTAGTGCGCGCGGACGAATAAAAAAAATTCCGGAAAAAAAAAAAATGCGGCAGTACATAGCGACGTATACGACAAGCCGGCACAAGGTGGCTTTGCGCGGAATTTATGAATCGGCACTGAAGTTTCGGCAGCCTGGGTGCCATCCTCCAGAGTTACCACCGGCTCCGTGTTGTCGCTAACTGCCATGGACTACCCAGGCCTATAGCCTCAGAGACACGGAGGACGTGATCTTTAAAAAAAAAACAGGGGAAAATCAATGCGCGCGCGGATGTCATCCATAAAATGGACCATCCTGTCAATAGTGCATTTTTTCTGTGATTGTCAGGACCATCCTGTCAATAGTGCAAATTTTCTCTTATTCAATCAATCAATACCCTTTCTTTATACTGGAAATACCCTTTCCGCCTTAGCCACTTTTTCCAGAGGTCCAGTTGAGGGGGGTGGTCACGGGAACACAATAAATAAGTAAATAAAATTCAAATTAATACAAAAATAAACTACTAAATACCTAACATAATAATCACATCTTGTCCAAAATCACAGTCCGCAAATCAGTCCGCAGATCAAATTTCTCCACTACCGCATTCTTTGTTTGAAAGTTGTCACTGATGGAGCACACTGTGCATCCTCTGGTATGCTGTTCCACATGATAGCCCAAGATACCATCAGTTTCAGGAAGCTCGCCTGGTGTTTCTAGACAATTTCTGACAGCAATGACTACACCAACTACGACTACAAAAGACCGCTTCGCATTTCTGTGTACTCACGGTATTTTCCACATACACCAACTACACTGATTACACTACAAATAAACGAGGGTGTATCTGACCTAGCAACTTTCATTTATCGAGCGTGGGGGAAAAGAAGAAAATACCTGTATTCATAACACATCAACAGTTTTGTCACTTTTTGTTACTTGAACTG
Source organism: Branchiostoma belcheri (assembly GCF_001625305.1). Lineage (NCBI taxonomy): Eukaryota > Metazoa > Chordata > Leptocardii > Amphioxiformes > Branchiostomatidae > Branchiostoma > Branchiostoma belcheri. Next base: position 3,755,429 of record NW_017803268.1, on the reverse strand, counting down.
CACGTTTGTTTTCTCTTATTATGGGTTCACCACACCACGAAGTGGTGTGGTGAAACCATATTGCTTTTTCTGATGTTTCTTCTTCTTCTTCTCCTCCTCCTCCTTCTCCTCCTGCCATTTTTTAAATGGATTCAGCTTCTTCATTTTAGGGCCTAAGGTCCTGAAATTTGGTATGGAGGTACAGTGGGCAAATACCCCTAGGCATTTTTTAAATTATTGTGATACAGGCTTTTAGAATGGTTTTATTTGAGTTTTTTGGCTGTGTTATAGCAAATGTATTACTGTGTTAGTTTGCCTTGTTTACCACGTTTGGGCATGAGTCATCACAATGGAATGCAGGGCATCAACCAATAGGCATGCAGCTTTCCTCTATACTTCTTGCTGATTGGCTGTTGGGATTTAACTTGATTAACACCTGCACAGAAGCATTTCCATACTGACAGTATGTCTGTATTCAAGTGTTTTGGTAGGTATTTCAAGCTTTCCTGCTCCAGCATTGGAATGCCGGGCATGGACGTTTTTTTTTTTATTTTGAAAATCAACAGTTTGCATTATGCAATTAAAAATCCTAACCAATAAAGTAGGGAATAGCTATCCAACTGTTGTTTTAGTTGTATTTTACTTCATATTATAGTTATATCAATGTAAATCATTGTTTTCCCTTGTGTTTCTCATTCTTTCCCTGCCATGTGGTAAAATGTGGTGAACCCATCGCTGTATTTGCTCCAAAGCAAATATTGGCCTTTCTAGTTATGTTTGATTTACCTTATGTACTTGTATCTATTTTGTGAGATCTTGGTTCATTATGTACAGATTTGTTTATTTTGCATTTACAATCTGTTATGAGTTCACTTTGTTCACAATTATTGTATATAGCCTACCTTTATTTGTGTTCATATTTTGTTTGGATTCTGTTATCTGTACCTTTGATTCTCTTTTGTTTATGTATAATTCATTGAATCGGTGTCGTATAAGCCCACACGGGCTGGGCGTAGCCTCCTTCGCAGTCTTGTTGGGCGTGGGCGTAATTTTTTCTCTGAGCGACGCGAGTAATATGCCGCCGCGAGGGACGATTTGCTGCCGAGGGACTTTTGCCACGGAGAGAAGGTTTCCGCGCTCCAACAAGACTGCTTCCAATCGGCGACTAGAAAGGGCTATCAAAAAACACTTAGAAGCGATTGGCATGGATGTGTGAACTTCCCGCAATAAACACCACCAGTGCAGGGAGGTGTTCACGCCCCATTCCTCGACGAGCCGAAACTTGCAACTTTCTAGCGTTCGCCGATCAACCCGTCGGTAGAACGCCAACCATTCCCGAAAACCGAGCCCTATCCACTCGACAAAATCCCGTAGTCATTGCTGCTACGAAAAACAACTTTAAACAGATCACTACCACAGGAACCCGCAAGCTAAGCGATATTGCTGGGGGACGTGGACAGATAAACAAAGTGCCGCCATGTTGTTTGGTGGCGGGTTGATCTCACTGGTCATAGGAGGGTAACGCACCGCTCCGCAGCAAGTTGTGTAATAAAAATAATGGCACATTTCACCAGCAAAAATAGTACTGCAAAGTTTGTCTTGGTTTGTTTGCATGGGATGCTTATATATGCACAGCAATGCCTTTGTTGTAACATTACCAATGTTCAACCTTTCTCTGTTGGAACCTTCCACTATAACGCAAGCTAATAAAACCAACCGTTGACAAAAGGCGAGCGCTCCATGCGTATCTGTGAATTACCCTTGCGCGAACATGTGAATTGGACCTGCGCGAACATGTGAATTGGACCTGCACGAACATGTTAATAGCCTCTATGAAAGGCTGGCTTAATCCGAGGTCCTTTCTAGTCGCCGATTGGAAGCAGTCTTGTTGGAGCGCGGAAACCTTCTCTCCGTGGCAAAAGTCCCTCGGCAGCAAATCGTCCCTCGCGGCGGCATATTACTCGCGTCGCTCAGAGAAAAAATTACGCCCACGCCCAACAAGACTGCGAAGGAGGCTAGGCTGGGCGCAGGAAAGCGCACGACACGAAAATAAAGTCTCATTTATTCATTCATATACATGTACAAAACCCCCAAACGATTTTATTGAATTAAACGTTCCCAAAAGTTCTGACGACACCAACAGCGACTACAAAGGGCGCTTCGTATTTCTGTTAACTATCAATATTCTCAACTATACACTACAACAGCACGAACGATCTTTCCATTGCCTGACTAGAGTAACTACATCAACTATTCTGTCTATCCTGTCTAAATGTCTAAAGCTTGGGAATTCATCTATTACATAAGTATAGAGGGAATCCCTCTCGTTTCTATATAATATGCAGTCAACTACAGATAATGACCGGGCACAGCCCGGCACTAACACGCGGTGAAGGGCGTGCTACAGCCCCGCGCTGCGATAGCTTGCTGGCGATTTCGTGAGATGTCTTACATGACGACTCCACGGTGTTGGACTGGTTCAGTAATTACCTTCGCCAAGAATTGACGAAGGTTATGTTTTGCTGGACGTGTGTCTGTGTCTGTCAACAGCAAAACTCGAGAAGGCTAATGCTGAGGTCACATTTCCAAACCGGGGCCCGGCCGGGCAGCTTTTTGGAACGAAAAGCACGATGTAAAAGTCAACAAAACACAGAAACGTTTTTGATGATAATCATGGGCACTAAATCTAGTATATACTCTTCATATGGATTGTTAATTTTTCGTTCATACAGACAACCCGGTCGGGCCCCGGTTTGGAAATGTGACCTAAGCATTAGATGGATTGTCTTGATATTTGGTAGGTGGGTAGGTCTTGATGAGACCTGGAACTGATTAGATTTTGGGCCCCCTAGCGGCTTCTTATGGTACTGCAGCTGAACTTCCGGTTCTGATATCTCGTGATCTGGACATGCTAGGGTCATGAAATTCAGACGGTAGGTAGCGCTTGTGCTGGGAATGAAGTGACACGAGTTTGAGCCCCCTAGCTGCTTGCTCTGGAACTGCAGGGGCGTTAGATGAAAAAATGTTTAAAGGCTGATAACTCAAGAACCGATTGATGGATCGTCGTGATTTTTGGCATGTAGGTAGCTGAAGTGATGCTTGACATAATGATATTACAATTATGCAAATATAAATGTAATTTGCATAATTAATGAGGAAATTCTATAAATCAGCTGCATTCCATTATAGGACTATTCAAGCTTGTGTCATACGTAATTAAGAACGGCAGAAATACAGACAGATATCAATTATGCAAATGAGGACTTAATTTGCATAGTTAATGAGAAAATGTTATTATTACATAGTGGTAACTGCCTGAAATTTCATACTGTTTGCACAATCAGGGGGATTAATCTATAATTTCTTAGACATAAAGGCTAACCTCATTTGGCGAAGGTATGAGATCGTGGAACTCTAGTTATTACTGACTTGATTCTTGAGAAAGACTGAGTCGAGACCGGTCAATTCGATCCGCCCCGTCGTTGTAATTCTCCCATCGCTACGAATGATACCACTGACGGGTTTGTAATCTGTGGGGTAGTAGTACAATGGTATGACGTCACATCTAAAAATAGACGCACCTAGTTCAACCACAATTGCACAGCAGTGAAGGACAATGTAAGTCTAACTCCGGAAATTTTCAGACTGAAGAGACAAGATCTGCCAGCCAACCATACTTAGGTGAGTCTCCCTAATTTTTCTCCACAGTCCCACAAATAGTTGACTTGTGATTTGTTCATTTTACGAGTTAAAAAGATTGTTGAAAAGGTTGGCAGGCTAAAATGTTGGCCTATACGTCACCTCAAAATGGCGACGGAAAAATGGCTGCCGAGGTCATTACGAGACGACCAAGGACATCTACGGCTTAAAACCGTATTTGTACAATGTTTTCGTAGGCCGAATCAAAAAGTCTTAAAGTTTACATTTTCAAAAAATGTTGGCCTATACGTCATCTCAAAATGGCGACGGAGAAATGGCTGCCGAGGTCATTACGAGACGACCAAGGACATCTACGGTTTAAAGCCGTATTTGTACAATGTTTTCGTAGGCCGAATCAAAAGTCTTAAAGTTTACATTTTCAATTGCCACATAGAGTCTTATACATGTACAATGATGTCTAAAGATCTGTAATTTCCAAAAAAAGTCTTATTTTACTTGTGTCTATATATATGTATGTCTTATGGAACCTCTAAACAAATGGTTGGCAAAAGGAGAAGAAACCATAAAAAAGACACACCTTCCACTCTACATGTTAACTGTATTCGTGCAAAACATTATGGGGTCAGTTTTGACCCTAAGATTCGTCGCAAAAAAAACCTACGGTAGTTTGAGGGTTATAATAAAACGTGTATTATTACTTATAATAAACATTTCTTTAAATTATAAAATTTAACACGAAACCCTCTTAGCAACGTAGGACTATGTCATTAACATCTTTGGGCTATCTCTTAGCCACAGCCTAAAAAAGAACAAGAATTCGGAGATTTCATACCTCCATGAAATATGAAGAGTTAATTTAATTGTTTTTTGAGGATTTGTCTGATTCAAAAATAAGATCATAATTACTATAATCTAGTTAAATTTACGGTTTTTTAAACTCAAATTATAGTATTGTTTTTGTGAAATACCTATCTTTTGGCAATATTTCAGGTCAATATGTCATCATTTAATATGCAAATGACATCTATATCAACATAATACATAATGTTATCCTTTAAGTAAGTTACACATGTCACAAGGTATAAAATTCCGATCATTCACCATCATTAGATCACAGAATTGTCAAATTAATTATACAAAATTAATTATGCCCTGCAGTTCCAGAGCAAACTGCTAGGGGGACAAAACTCACACCACATATTCCGAACAGGAAAAGCTATGTCACCAAAAACCTTTGTCTTCCTACGACCAACCAATATACCAAATATCATCACAATCCACAAAGGCGTTCTGAAGTTATGTGGACTACAAAAGTGCGGAAACACACACACAGACACACACACACGACAAAAACGATACCTCCATTTTTCCTGGAGGAAACCAGCTGTTTTAATTAATGATCGATCCCCAACCCTAGCCCCTAAACTCAGACTTACATGTCACAAATGAAACAGTGCATCCTACTCTAGCGTGTCACATTTCACTTTATTATGAACCACAACCAAAGGCCATTCCAGTCACCTCCGGAAATGTAAGGGACCGTTCGTTATTTACCAGGGGAGGGCAGGTGCGTGGGAAGTCGGGTACAAGAAAATTTCCCTGGTCCTAACCCCAAGCTTAATATTTTTTCCCTGGCCCTCTCCCCCGACAATAAGACAACTTTCCTGAGCCCCCCCCCCCCCTCTTCTGAAACATAAAAAAATATTAAACTAGAGTTCCACGATCTCATACCTTCGCAAAATGATATAAGCCTTTATGACTCAGAAATTGTATATTAATCCCCGTGATTATGCAAATAGAATTCTACATTGCATGAATTATTTTATATCTGTTGATAATAATCTACAATAAAGGACAGTATTATCTTATAGAAGAATGCTAGCATTTTCTCATAAATTATGCAAATGAGGTCGTTTTTTTGAATAGGTTATGTTCACCTTCGATAAACTTGGAAATACCCCAAGCAAGAAATTCCAGGCAGTTAACACTTAGGAATTATAGCACTTTTTCAACATATTCATGCAAATTAGGTCTTTATTTGCATAATCGATATCTGCCTGTGCTTCTCTCGTTCTTAATTACATATGTCACAAGCTTTAATGGTCCTGGAATGCAGCTGATTTATAGAGTTTCCTAATAAATTATGCAAATTAAATCACATTTGTATAATTGTAATTACATTATGTCAAACATAACTTACGCTACCTACATGCCAAAAATCATGACCATCCATCAATCGGTTCTTGAGTTATCCTCCTTTAAATATTTTGAAATAAACGCCCCTGCGGTTCCAGCAGCTAGCTATAGGGGCCCGGGGCTCAAACTAATGTCACTTCATTCCCAGCAGAAGAGCTACCATCTAAATTTCGTGACCCCAGCATGTCCAGATCATGAGATATCAAAACCGGAAGTTCTGCTGCAGTACCATGACAAGCCGCTAGGGGGCCCAAAATCTAATCATGACCTACCAACCTTCCAAATATCAAGACAATCCATCAAGGCCTTCTAGAGTTATCGTGTCTACAGACACTGACACACACACATGTACACACACACACACACACACACACACACACACACACAAACACAAACACACACGAGCGCCTTTAAAAACATAACCTTCATATAGCAAAGGTAAAGATGCACGAAAATGACACAAAACAACTATATTATATATTAGTTATGTCTGGGCGGTGTTGAATTGTCCTTTGTCATGCGTGACAGGAACTTGAGCACATGGTGTCACCTGAAGGATGAGCTGAACTGAACTGAGTTATTAAATAATAAATGGTAATTCATTGAATTATTAATGATAAATCCTCAAGGTACCGATGTTATCTATAACGTTATATTTATAATGTTATATATGGCGAGACGGGAGCTCCACCGTACAACACTAGGCTGTGTATATATACCGGGCGCTGGGAGTGTGCCCGCCCCGCCAAGGATTATAGCGCGGGCCGGGGTTGGTTTTTAAACATACCTGGTGGTTTGTTGGACCAAAGGCGGCGTCAGGTTATGTTTTTCGCCTATCGAGCGGCAAAGTCGCGGCGAACCTAAGGGGCATGCTCCTCCGAGAAAATTTGAACCCTCTGAAACACGTTTTCCTGCATTTTCGGGGGAAAATTTTGCTGGTATACAAAGCTAAGTTTTTTGATGATTTAAAGTTAAGTTTCTTACTCGCTATTCGAGTACGTACATGGCGTCCAAAAACTTCTTCTAGATGCTATTTTGATATTTCAATACACAAGAAGGATCGCGGGCATGCTCCCGGCAAAATTAAAATCTGGACCCACTGAAACACCATTTCCTGCATTTTATGGACAGCTTTAATATATCAAACTTGTTTGGGACGTAAATAATTTACAGAAACAGTTAGACAAAATGACTCAACTCGCATGCTCGTAGCCAGCATTTTAAATTGGGCATTCTTCCCACTGCTTGTAGCTCAGCGAGCGCCGAAGGTGCGAGGTTTCTTAGGGGGTCCGGGGGCATGCTCCCACTGCAAAGTTTGAAAAATGAACCTTCTGAAATGGCCGGCATTTCCTGGGTTTTTGAGAGGATTTCACACACAAAAAAAAAATCGGAGATAACTTTTTATTCAATTACAAAGTGAGCAGTTTTTGTACGATTCCAGTCCCGCTGGTGATACGGATCAGTCCATCTTTTAACCCTACCTAGACCGGGCTTTTTTTTGACATGGGGGGACCGGGGGGGGCTCTTTTGTACCCCCCCCTAAGAACTCGCGAACGGTATGTCGTATGACCACCAAATTTCAGAGAATGGTGTACTAGTAGAAATTATCATATCTACAATTTTATGTCGTTATGACGTAATATGACGTCATTATGACGTCATTTATGTGATTTTATTGGCCAAAACCGTCTAGATAGGTCTTCCCTGAAAACTTCCCTGGTATACAACATAACTTTACCAAAAGTGTTTATGACAGAATATTAGTGTGTACTAAGTCTTATGTTGCCCATAGCAACACCGGTGAGGTCATAAAATGACGTCATGCATATTTAAGATATCCGCCATCTTGGATCATCAATCTTGAATTTTTTTTCATGATAAAGCCTAAAATACATTTTAAACATACTAAACACCTTCATTCAAACCTACTTTTGGAAAAAGAAATGGAAGTATTGATGAAATTTTAATGAAATAACCCGTATATACCTGTTCTAATGATATGGTCCGCCATCTTGGATTTTGGCCAATGACGTCATCAAATTAGCATAAATTATGCATATTTAATGATAAAATTTACATAAAATTATATAGGATGTTATTAATATTAGAAACCATGAGTAACTTGACATAAAACCCAT
>NW_017803268.1:3734379-3747436 GCF_001625305.1 Branchiostoma belcheri | reverse complement strand
TCATTACAAAATCATTACATTTAACAACAATGGTTCATCAATCATTCAACATACACGTTAGTGTTTGCAGCAAATATACACCCTTCTCCTAGGATATTTTATTGACCATCTCTCCTTTAGAAATTAGCCTTAACCCTACCTAGACCGGGCTTTTTTTGACATGGGGGGACCGGGGGGGGTCTTTTGTACCCCCCCTAACCGAACTCACGAACGGTATGTCGTATGACCACCAAATTTTCAGAGAATGGTGTACTAGTGAAAATTTATCATATCTACAATTTTTATGTCGTTATGACGTAATATGACGTCATTATGACGTCATTTATGTGATTTTATTGGCCAAAACCGTCTAGATAGGTCTTTCCCTGAAAACTTCCCTGGTATACAACATAACTTTACCAAAAGTGTTTATGACAGAATATTAGTGTGTACTAAGTCTTATGTTGCCCATAGCAACACCGGTGAGGTCATAAAATGACGTCATGCATATTTAAGATATCCGCCATCTTGGATCATCAATCTTGAATTTTTTTTCATGATAAAGCCTAAAATACATTTTAAACATACTAAACACCTTCATTCAAACCTTTTTTGGAAAAAGAAATGGAAGTATTGATGAAATTTTAATGAAAATAACCCGTATATACCTGTTCTAATGATATGGTCCGCCATCTTGGATTTTGGCCAATGACGTCATCAAATTAGCATAAATTATGCATATTTAATGATAAAATTTACATAAAATTATATTGGATGTTATTAATATTAGAAACCATGAGTAACTTGACATAAAACCCATAAAATTCTATTGTTGAAACAAAAAGTACTAAATTTAGCAAAAACTGCCTGTCAGAAACCCGTTGCCATGGCAACACAAAAATTAATATCTTATTCTAATGATAAAGAATTGTTGCCAACAATATTCTAGGAAAAGTCACCAAGTTTGGCCGTTTTACGGCTAGCCGTTCAGACGCTAGGTGTCATCAAAGTTGCCGCGGGCACTTTTAGCCCCCCCCCCCCGGTCTAGAGATATATAGGGTTAAATGATATGATATGAATCTATATTGCATGCTCTTGCCCAGATGGGCTAAATGCACAAGAGGACATGCAGAGTATTGCATACTGGGACGCTATATTCTAATGCTAATTGCTAGGAATTTATACATTATAACAATACTATATACAACCTATCATCTACTGTTAGTCGCCCTTTCAAGAAAAATCTTGAACCTTTATGTCTGGACCACCCGAACCCCCCTGTCTACGGACATGCCTCGAGGCCGTGGACTCGCCCGATCTACACACCAAGGAAAGAAAAGAACAACAAGCGTCATCAGACTTGTGTGAGATATGGACGGTCAAATCCCACTCCCGTGACCGGCTGGCCGTTACAGGCGAGTGGCGATTTACTATCGAAAGGTCATGTATTGCGTATTTACCTGATCAGGCTGAACGTGTTGGACAGGTATTGCAAATTCTGAGAAAAATCTTCCTTGGCCCTCCCCTCCCCCAAGCTTCCTTGGCCCTCCCCCAGGCCCTTCTGATTTTTCTTGGCCCTTCCCCCGTGCACACCGACCCTCCCCCTCCGGTAAATATCGAACGGTCCCTAAGTGGAAACATTAAAGTACACATTAAAAAAAGCTTATCTATGTGTACACTTGGAATATATCCTTCGGCCATGAGGTCGCAACAGAAAAAAAATTATTTCAACTTTTTTACTATATTTTTATAGGCACGAGGGGTTAGAATTTTTTAAAGTAGAATCTTTGAAAGAGTCTATTAATTATCTATTCATCCAATCAGGAAGATGACAAACACACAGAGTGGAGAGATGACGTGTGCACAAAGATGGCGGCGCATCAGCACCCTACTAGTATTCATTGTTGGGGGCTTAGTGCTGTATTACAACAAGGTAAACCTTGCATAAGTTGCAGTTAATTATTACGATATAGTCTTTAAAAGACAAGCCGTATTCATTTATCTTGAATATGCCTGGGTGGTCTCTTTAGCCGAAAAAGGAACAATTCCAGGGCTGCCAAAGAATCCATTCAATTTTGACGGAATTCATACGATCCATTTATACTAGGAGACATGCAAATTTTACGGAATACATACGATCCATTACTAGGAAACATACGAAGTTTACGGAATACATACAATCCATTACAAGCATACGAATTTTACTGAATACATACGATCCATTACTAGAAACATATGAATTTTACAGAATAAATACGATCCATTACTAGAAACATACAAAGTTTACATAATACATATGATCCATTACTAGAAACATACGAATTTTACAGAATACATACGATCCATTACGCGGAAACATACGATCCTTACTAATCTGGTGACTTGCGCTACGTGATCATGTTCCACCGATTCTCAGTCTCGCCCTACTAGTTGGTCTAGAATCCAGGCTAATATGTCACCAAATAAGCCATCATAAGTGCAAAATTCGGGAATATTGTGTTTAGCAGGGCGAAATAAGCCCTTAAAGTTCGTTGAAACCAAGATATAGTGAGATAGTCCGCCATCTTGAATTTGCCGCTGACTGTCACGTGATTGCGGGGCGTATAAGCCACCAAATTAGTGAGGATCGTATGTTTCCGTGTAATGGATTGTATGTATTCCGTAAATTCGTATGTTTCTAGTAATTGATCGTATGTATACCGTAAATTCGCATATTTCTAGTAATGGATCGTATGTATTCCGTGAAATTCGTATGTTTCTAGAAATGGATCGTATGTATTCCGTGAAATTCGTATGTTGCTAGAAATGGATTGTATGTATTCCGTAAATTCGTATGTTTCTAGTAATGTATCGTCTAAATTCCGTAAAACTCGTATGAATTCTTTGATACCCCTAATTTCCAAGGAAGCTGATAATAAATACAAATAATAAATGCAGAAAAAGTAATATTTCTACCATCAATATAAAAGCTAACTCATACTAGCAAATCCGATTTACCAGACAATAGCAACTTAAAGCATTAACGTTATACAATAACAATCTGCCAGCGGTCTTAAGGGGTCAGAGGTCAAATTCTGAGTAACGTAGGATATGATAGAACATGAAAAAGAGAAAAGCAACAAAAGAGTCGAAATTATTGGATATCATAGTAATTTTATTAACAAATTTTTAAAAAACTACAAAAATGTAAATACAACTATGCTAGATTATCAATCAATGAGTAAGATATCGGATGGATTATGTCTTTAGTCTGTCTTTGAGTCCTCTATCTACCTGATATACAGTGCAAGGTACATGAAGAAATGTACAATGTGCTTGTTGCATCCGTTGTTAACTCAAAGGTCAAAATAAAATCACGACCTTCTACACTAAGATTCAGGCTTATTGTATAATTTAAAACGTAATGATCTCTGGAAACTGACCATACGTCATGTAGAAGTTTGGTAGTTCATTTTGATTGGCTAGTTACTAAATGTTTTATTCTTTTGTTACAGGAAATATCTTGGATCACCAGTCGAAAAATGAAAACACCAAGGCTGCCCCAATTCGTAAACCGATGGAATCATTTAGCTTTTAACACACAATCTGATATGTCTGTGTTTAAGGTAACCGAATTGACATCAATACCCCAAAATCCATTACAAATGAAGCAATCCAACGGAAGATCAACTTTACAAAGCATTAATGACATCCCGATAAATTTATTCGCATATAGAAATGATAATTTTACAACATTCAAACTGAATGGGTCATTTTCTTTTCGGGTTTACATGAAAAAACTTACATTTTCTTTAGCTGAAAGACAATTCTCAGTAGGAGACAAGTTGCAAATTGATTTCTCCGCCAAAGATAAACTCAACAATACCGTCACTAATATTGGAGATTTTTACCGAGCGTCTATTCTTTCAAAAGAGTCCAAGTCTGGAGCCGTTGGCATCATCACAGATCACCTGAACGGCACGTACACAGCGACGTTCCGACTGTTGTGGGAAGGGGAGATTACTATCAGAATCCAACTGGTCCTCCCACGACAGGCTATTGATATCATAGAAAGAATTAGCAGCGAAAATCCCGTTGATCTAATCACGTTCCAAAGACGCTATACAATAGGAGGACAATATATAAATAAACCGTGTAACGTAGACCCGGTCATCTTTAATAACACCAGTGCAGTTTGTAACTACTCGGACCCGCATGCAGGTGGCTGGTGGTATTGTGAGAAACCTGCCAACATTTCCTGTAATACGCCAGGTTACCACTCACTGCTCAGGTTAGGAGAAATTCTTTTGAAGCCAGAAGAGGAGAAGCTATTCGTCAGGTACTCTTTGTTATTATTATAATTTCATAGGGGGATTCATAAGCTTGCTTATTTGGATCGAACCTACAAACGTTTTGATAACATCCGGGCGGAAGTTTTGTTTTGGATGGTGCTGTTTTAAGGGGAGGTGTGTATATATATCTGGGCTCTAAACATTTAATCAGGCAACATGCCAGTAATTAAACAAGTCGATAGTTTCGATCGCCCTCAACGTTGCATGTAAAACAAATTTTGAAGATAACTGTTAAATTCTGTAATTTGTTTTTTTTTTCATTATCTTAGTGGAAATCATCATCATGGATATCTTAGTGGAAATACCGCACTGAAGATGACTATTTCAGGAACTCCATCTAGGATGATGGTGAAAAAAGGTAAGCCGCATTCCAATGCTTCCCGATAGTTCAAGATTTTTATCAAGAGTAATCAATTATTATAATTTTAGTGGACAGTTACCTATATACAATTTCTATAAGATGTAACGGAAATTCGCATAGGTTTATTCCCAATGCTTTGATTATTCTTTGTGTAAATAGAAGGAAATGTTTGGTAAGTAATGTGTGTTTATGGAATACTAGTAATTTGCAGAAGTGGATTTGCAGCAGGCCGCAACGCCATGTGTATATTAATGGCTGCTTGACGCTCTTTTAATACATATTTTCTGTTGTTATACTTATTTAAAGACTTGTTACCTTCGCCAAGAAGGTTATGTTTTCAGTAGCGTCTGTCTGTTTGTTTGTATGTCTTACAGCTTTATATGCATTGTCTTGAACTTCAAAGTTGGTGGGTGGGTAGACCTTGATGAGACCTAGAAATGATTAGATTTTGCCCCCCCCCCGACTTTTGTTGGTACTGCAGCAGAGCTTCGCCTTTTGATATCTCATGATCTGGACATGCTAGGTTCATGAATTTTCAATGGTAAATAGCTCTTGGGCTAGTGACTAAGTTTGGACCCACTAGCGACCTGTTCTGGAACTGCAGGAGCGTTTGTTGAAAAATCTTTGAAGGAGGATAACTCAAGAATCAGTTAACGGATTTTCGTGAGTTTTGGTTTGTTGGTAGCTGAAGTAATGCTTGACATAATCAGTTGACAATTATGCAAATTAGGAGCTAACTTACATAATCAATGAAAAAATTCTACAGATCTGGTTTGTTCATCAATAGGACTATGAAACACTTGTGACATGTAATCGAGATCAAGAGAAACATCTGAGGATAATGGATAATGGAAATGAAAACCTAATTTGCATAATTCATGTCAAAATGTTATAATTTCTTAGTTTTAACTGCTGGGAATTTCATACTTCAAACAAGTTAAGAAGTTAAATGAAGGTGAACATAAAAAATAAGTTATTCAAATTATGACCTCATTTGCATAATGTATAAAGAAGTGCTAGAGTAGACTTTTTTGTAAAGATAAGGCTGTCATTGGGTGGAGAATACGATTAACTGATATAATCCATACAAATGAGGCTCTTATTTTCAAAACCAATGATTCAAATTGTACAATTCGTCAACCAGAAGGGTTAACATCATTTGGCGAAGGTATGAGGACGTGGATCTCTTGTTAAGAATCGGTCCATTGTTACCTCAATGGAAATTGTAGGTATTGTTTTTGTTCTGTCTGTTGGTGTGTGTATGTGTTTCCATATTATTGTCGCCAGAATATTTGAAGACCTGGATGAATTGTTATGCCATTGCTATGTGGGCAAGTTTTCTAAAGACGATCCTTGAAATTTGGGCTAGCTGTCTTTGGTACTGCAGAGTAGAACTTACAGTTTTTTTTAATTTTTGTTCGTGACATACTTAAAAAAACTTTATAAGGTACTGTATTACTACATTATGTTACCATATTTAGTTCAATTCAAAATTTCCAATTCTTTCACACAGGACGTGATTATTTAGTCAACCGCAGAAGATGCACTCCTGAACTCACCACTCCTCGGATATCTGGGTATTACCATCAGGGCGTTTGGAACTCTCTCGTCTGCAAGAACAGACATTTCTCTCAGATATCGGAGTGGCGACAATGTCTGAAGGGGAAAAACCTTCATTTCTTCGGTGACTCTACGATACGGCAGTGGTAGGAACACTTGGTAAGAATCATGAATTTGACAGAAACGCAAATTCCGGAAGCTATATCCTGGACTGGACCATTATTTGCCAGTGATCCTGTTTATAACATAACGGTTAGCTTCCGGATCCACGGACCGCCGTATAGATGTCATTGGACTCGCACGTCTCTTATCAAGTACGTCGCAAACGCAATTGATGAAATTAAAGGAGGACCGAACGATGTGGTCGGCATCACCATGTGGGCACATTTCACCTCGTACCCTGTGGAGGTCTACATAAAAAGGATGGAGGCCGTCCGTGCTGCAGTAGAACGTCTGTTTCGCAGAAGTCCAGAAACACTTGTAGTCATCAAGTCGGCAAACACGCGGGAGGGAGACACGATCATTGCCGGGGACTGGCACGCGTACAAACTGGACTTGGTGATGAGGGAAGTGTTCCGCGGGATGAACGTTGTTCTTGTAGATGCCTGGGAAATGACAAACGCGCAGCACTGGCACAAGGACGTCATCCACCCTGCCGGGGATATCGTTACACAGGAGTTAGAGTATTTCTGTTCATTCATTTGTCCCTTGTGAATTCTTGGAGAATTTTTTTATTGTTGGAACAACGGCCGTAGGTTCTTTTATTCTAATCTAGTTTTGCAAGGTGGTCTTTTTAAATAAAAGCATTTTCCTTAACAGTATCAAGAAAAAAACAAGAATCATCTTCCGTAAATAATTTCATCAGGCTGGAAGATACTTAGGGTATAGAATTTGGAAGACCTGAGGAGTCTGATAGACATCAAAACGTAAGCAGGTGAGAACCTTACTGGTTGTGTAAGAAGAAAATTCTATACCCTAAGAATCATCTTGCTTAAACTTTTTAGATGACGATAAATATGAAAATTGAGAAAATAATCTTCTTAAACAGTATCAAGAAAAACAAGAATCATCTTGCTCAAACGTTATAGATGAGGAAAAACAAGAAAATTGAGAAAATAAGATTTGTATCTTCTTAAAAAGTATCAGGAAAAACAAGAACCATATTTCTTAAACTTTTTAAAATTAAAAAATACAAATATTCTTGTCGGGGAGCATGATACTATAAATATTTTCTTTCCGTAAGAAACAATGAGAATATTTTTTGTGTGTAAGAATCAAGATACAAAAACGTCTTGAATTTTATGGAATGTCCCCTTCACAAGGAAATCTTTCTCATTAAGAAAATAAGAAAAATAAGAAAATCATTTGGTAGTGTTCAAAGTTTGTTTTACCTCTATATACATACACATGTGTACCTGAGAGTGAAAACCTGTTGGTGACCGCTTTGGTTGGTCTTTAACTAATCATAAAAAATGAACATTATATAATAAATAGAAACTTTCGCCGAATGATTAACATTTACGATTTGACCTTCCTTTTTCTTAACCCTACTTATCTTAAATTATCCAGTGTCTCACTACAGACGGACTTAAACAAGAGAAATAAATATTGACCCTCTCTAACATACGATCATTGACACATTGCCAATCGGAAAATTGTTCGGGGGTTCAAGTCGGTGGAAGGTCCTGAATGTGTGTAATGCGGATTTAAATAGTTCTAGTCGGAGTGATAAATGACGCGTTAGTCGCAGGGTGGCTTTCTGGCGCCTGGCCCAGCGAGGGTCATGGATATGGTAAACCCCAAGCAGATGTAAGGATCCAGCTCACTCGTAGTCGTCTGACCAAGGGGCATTTTTGGCAACATTTGGTTTTCGCAATACTAGGAAGGCTATCAAGAAGTTGCAAAAACATGTAACTTTCCAAAAGACGGGCGACGCCTTAAACTCTCTGCAACTTATGATCCACCTCTAGCGAGTCACATGTCTTGATACAATGTTCTTTCCATCAATTTGTGTTGAATATAGCAGTGAACAGCAAGGTACCAGTAGTATTCAATGATGCTCGGTACGTCAAAAGTTAAGGTTTTGTTGCAATAAATAATTTGCGTGTACGTATATGAGTTGTCTGTGTTGCTTAAAGCTCAATACAAAGCATTATGATTTTATTTTGTTTTAACCTACAAGTAATACTTTAAACTGTTAAACATTTGCCAGTAAAAGTTCTTACGTGGTGCATATTGATTGACTGGAATTTTGTTTCAAGAGTTTAAAAAAAAAACTCAGGTGAATGTGGTCTTCAGATTTCAAGAGTTTCATAGACAAGGAACCAAACTGTTTCATTTCAGTGAATCGAAGCTCAAGAGGTTGTGTTAAAATTCCTCATAATGTTTAATTATTTTTCGTAAACCCAAAAGTGTACGGAATGTCTGAGCTCTGTTAAGCTGAGATGTAAATAGGACAGTATATCGACAAACCCACCAATGATCTGTATCTGTATCTGTATAGCCGGTATAACCGCATTTGGCGTAACAAACCATCTTCCAAGGCAAGCGGCGCGGCGGCAGCTGGCTACATATCAAACCCCCATACATACCCTCTGGGTCCCAATAGGTTAGTCCTGCATGGTAGCCTGGTGAGGTGGCCCGCCCCACCTTTTCCGGAAACCCTGTTTGGCTCATAGCCATCTCATGATCTCAATGTTAACCACGGCTCATTTACATATCAAAGGTTTCACTCACAACAAGCTGCGGCAAAAGACCAGCAGCCATTATTTCATGCATTTTTGAACTGAACTATCTCTTTTGTTGTTTGATTTGTGTCCCAAAGGTACGTATATACTGACTGCAAAAATTCTAGATCTCTATGTAAGGTTTGCGACGTCACGTATAGACATCATTTAGCACAGCCATTCTTGTTTACACTTGAAAGAATATGTTGTCATGGTTGGTACCTGTTTGGAAAGACCAGAGCTGTTTTCCCCACTTAAAGACAGACAAAAGCTTTCTGTCACTAAATGCTTCATCTGGTAGTCCACTACGATGCTTTACCCTGTGAAGTTACTAAAATTTGGTTCAGAAATTTTTTTTTTTTTGTTTTGGTGGAAAGGTACACACACGTACGTTGAGGGTACATTGTAACGGTTGGGGTTAACTGTGGTCATGGACGTGACCAGAATATCAATTTTGTGAGAACGATGTAAACATTGCCTCCTCTGCAGACCCCTAAGATTCGGCGTAAGTTTTTTTTTTATTGTGCGGGTGCTGAAGGTACTGTTAGGCCACGCCAAGTAAATTTTATGGATGACGTCCTTTGGAGACCCTAAATCTAATGCGAGAGGGCGAAAAAAAACAAGAAGGGCCCTAAAAAACAATATGCCTAGATTAGAAATATACTAAGTGACGACAAATGTTAGGACATAAATTGAATGAGGTGACACAGTGTAACAAGCAAGAAGTCTTTTATTCATCATCAAAACAGCAATAAATCAGGTGGAATAGTGGACAGTGAAAAATTTTCTGATATTGACAGGATGGTCCTGTCAATAGACACTTTCTTCGCGTTACGTACGGGTTTCACGTCAATTTTATCGCTGTTCAACCCATTGAATGACCTTTCCTTTATAGAATCACTGTTCGGATCAGTAATTTTAGGTTCCACCCAAGAATACGTCACCTAATTTAGCCTAGAAAACAGACCTTTGGGGTGTTTTTTTTAGCTTATCATGAGTTGTTTTCTCGTTTTATATCACTTTTTCTGGTGGCCTTTTAGGCTAGATGGCTGTTAAAACTGTGGTACAATCAGGACGAATATACAATCAGAAAACAGCACAGGTTAAGCCAAAAAAAGGCCGGCCAAGAAGCCTGCGTGCAGAGGCTATAAAGGTCTTGGGCGGTCCCGATGTCTCGGCTAGTCAGTCTTACTCTGATCGTCGGCAGGGTAGGACGTGGTTTCAGGTAAGTCTGTTTTCCCCTTTATAATTCTTAAGCAACTTTCGTAAATAATATCCAAGCAAATTTCGTCGGGGTAAGGTACTCTCAACTTGGCTTTAGGTCGTGTGGCGTAGCGGCAAAGTGCTCGAGTCGGAACCGAGAGGTCCCGGGGGTTCGAGTCCTGACATGCCACCGATCTTGTGTCCTTTGGAAAGGCACTTTACACGACTTTCCTCACTTCGCTCAGGTGAAAATTAGTATTGTCATGTTCCGTATTTGTTCTCTATCTGCGTTGGTGACGGCATAAAATAAGTTGATATAACTTGAGTGTCCTGTCACTATGTCTAGTCATGAAATGTTGAAATGAAAGAAAAAAAACTAGCCAGGCTTGCATTTGGTTGGATAGGTATACGGCCAGCCGGCCAACTTAATACTAGTAATGCCGTCCCCCCGAAAAGATTTGCTTGGAGATTTCTTTCTTTATTACCCGTCTGTGTGCCGTCTGTTGACATGTTGTTGGTAGAAAATTAATGTCACTATTTGTGTTTAGCATGGGGGTCTATTTTGTTCATGTTATATCATTGTGAGTATGGATGTGTAGCCTTCATAACATGCCAAAAACTGGGGTTTTGAGGGTCTTCGGGGTGTTTGGGAGATTTTATGTGCTATTTTCTGATTGCACATGGACAACATAGCCGGCCGCGGCCTGATTGAGAACTGAGCTAATCAGAAAACAGCCAAAGACCACCAAACCCCCAGTTCTATAAGCCTGCTACAGAGGCTAATGAGGGCCTGCATGCCCTTTTTCGTAAGGCGTAATCAGGCATTTTTAGTCTTCGTAATCCGTAGGCAGCCTCCGCAAAAAATCAACGTAGTTTGTAATAGGACATTAGCCGCAAATCGTAAAGTCGTAATCAGCTCTGAGACTTTAACGTAATTCGTAATAGGCGGCGAAAATTTTGTGTAATTCGTAATCAGATAACCCCCATGCAGGCCCTTGCTAATGGATGTGCCCTGTTGGTGGCCTCTTTAAAAACCAGTCCATCCACATTAGGCTGTAAGAGAAGGTCGAATCCACATCACCTGATGTAACGTCATAACAATTATAGTCATTATATGGGAACACCCCTGACCTCAAATTAACCACACAGCTCGCACAACAGGTTAGGCCACACCAAGTAAATTTTATGGATGACGTCCTTTGGAGACCCTAAATCTAATGCGAGAGGGCTAGAAAAAAAAGGGCCCTAAAAACAAAATGCCTACATTAGAAATATACTTAGAGACGACAAATGTTAGGACACAAATTGAATGAGGTGACACATTGTAACAAGCAAGAAGTCTTTTATTCATCATCAAAACAGCAATAAATCAGGTGGAACAGCAGTTGTCCTCCTGTCCCGTTTTCGCGTTACGGGTTCCACGTCAATCTGACGATTTGCGGCACTGTCGTGACTCTTTGGTCATAGTTACAGGAAGCGGAATTTCTTGGGTTTTTTTCTAGGAACAGGCCAAAATCAATGCGCGCGCGGACGTCATCCATAAAATTTACTTGGTGTGGCCTTACCTCCATGAAAGAAGGAGGTATTGTGTTTGGTCTGTCTGTGTGTGTGTGTCTGTGAGTGTGTTTGTGTTCCAGCATATTGATAGTCAGCATTACTTCAAGAGTCCTGCATGGATTAAGTTGATATTTGGTATGTGGGAAGATCTTGGGAAGTCATTGTAGGGTTTAAGTGGCCATGTGGGACTCCTGGGACTCCGGTTTTTATATATTTTGCCCTGGACATGCTATGGTCTTGATTTTTGTTGCAGATAGCTTTTGTGTCAGAACAAGTGGTGTGGAATCTGTCCCCTGGCAGCTTGTTCTGGAACTTCAGGGTAGTAGCTATGTAGACGGTATTAGAGCAACAATTAAGTTCATAAAGGTAAAAATGAACATCCCAATTCATGATCATACAAATACAAATCATGGTCTTTATGTACGTCTTTCACAGAACAAATATGGCGTATCTGAGAAAAGTACGCTGTAAGAGCGTCTACCACAAGATGGGATTACACAACATGAGCCCAACAGTCATCAGCCACTTCGAGCCACTGAAGGAGAAGGTATCCGTACACAACCCAGCAGAGTTCTACCGACAGCACGGTCGGGACTACTGTGTGTGCTGTGCAGACTTCGACACCAAAGAACTCGTGCTGGTGAAGCCTACAGACGTATCTACAGTCAGGAAAGCACAGTTCTTTAACGAGGTAGAGATTGTTACTTCAGATCATTTTATTAACATGAAAATTAAAGTCCCCTTACCCAGTGTTATTATATACCGGTACTAACGGTTGGCTATGGCTATAGATGAGAACAATAGAAAAATGAACTTAGTAAGAATCTATTAAAAGCTCAAGTAAATGACATCGTACAGGTGTACATATCTAAAATTGTTTGTCTAACCTGCAAGGCAGCTTTTGCACAAGTTATTACAAATTAGACATTAAAATTTATTTGTGCTGATGGATCATATTTGTAGCCACCTCTATTCTGGCATTACTAGGAGAAAATAGACTAGGCAGCTAAAACAGTGTGAGTACCAGACTAGATGTAGAGTCAATTCTGCTTATAGTCTTCAAACTAATGCTATATTGAGCAGTTTAAGATTTGATATTCATGCCTTATTCCCTATAGGCCTTGCGGGAAAACGCGGAAGAACTTCTGGTTCTCCCGTTCTCTCAGCTGGCAGATGTGAGTGAAATGGTCGCCAATGACGTTGCGCACGTCACCATCATTTTTCTACACATATCAAGTAAGTTGAACTGTCCATGAAAACTGTCAAATTGACCACGGTTCATGTATTTCATTTATTTTTTTTATTTTTAATTTTATTATATATATATATATATATAGTAA
>NW_017803268.1:3732658-3734359 GCF_001625305.1 Branchiostoma belcheri | reverse complement strand
AGCTCACTGGCCAAGGTTACATAAAACACAGAGCGGATACTAACAGCAAGCTTCCAGGGGAACCCAGTAGCAAGTATCATTGTCACTTACTGCCCAACCAACACTGCAGATGAGGATACAGTGAAGGCTCACTATGAGGACCTGGCAAGAGCCATTGAAGCCATTCCAGCCCACAACCTATTACTGGTAATAGGGGACTTCAATGCAAGAATAGGTGACCACATTCCATAAGGAAACCAATAGAAACGGGAGACTGTTGTTGGATCTGGCTAATGAGAAGGACCTAGTCGTCTCTAGCACCGACTTTTGTAAGAAGGCAGGAAAGCTTTGGACCTTCATCAGCCCAGGAGGCATGAAGTACCAGTTAGACTACGTGCTTATACGTAGGAAATGGCGTAACAGCATGCTGAATGTGGAGGCATACAGTTCTTTTGCAAGTGTCGGCTCAGACCATAGAATTGTCTCTGCCAGGGTGAGACTGAGCCTGAGGAAGAAGAAAGCAGAGCCAAGGAAAAGGCCGTACGATTGGAACTTGTTCAAGACCAGGAGTGACCTACAGGAGCAGTACACGATCGAGGTGCACAATAGGTTTCAACCATTGAAGGATCTCGATGAATCTGCTACGGAAAGGTACGAGAGGTTCATCAAAGCTACCGAGGAGGCAGCAGAGAAAGTGGTCCCACTCAGAAAGAGGGGAAGGAGGGCAAGACACTCAGAAGACCCCAGGGTGGCAAAGGTCAGACACGAGCTGAATGAAGTGTATGGGAGGTACAAAGAGAACACATCCGAAGCAAACAGACAAGAGTACAGACAGACCAAGAAGAAGCTAAAAGAAGCCTACATTACAGTGGAGGAAGAAGATCTTAGCAACAAGATCAGAGAGGTGGAGAAAGCTCATCTGAACTGCAAACATGGACAGAGCTGGAAATTGATTAATGATATCACCGACAGAAAGGCAACTAGGAAGGGTCAACTAGAAGGAAATACACAGGAGGAAAGGATTGAGAACTGGTACAACCACTTCAAAACTCTTCTTGGAAGTCCCCCTAACATCACGGACGAGGACGAGGAAATCCCTACTGTGTTCGAGGAGCTTGACATCAAAGTTGGTCCGTTCGAGCAGGGGGAATACGAGAAGGCTAAGAAATCTCTGGTTGAAGGAAAGGCTTCTGGAGAGGATGGAATACCCCCAGAAGTTCTGAAGAGATGCGGAGGGTTGGACAGAATCATCCTGGATTTCTGTAACAGAGTATTGACCAGAGGAGAAAACCAGAGCACGTGGTCCCTGCTAAACATCGTCCCAATACCCAAATCTGGAGACCTTAGACTTGGGAGTAACTACAGGGGCATCAGCCTGAGCTCACTGGTGGCCAAGATCTTCAACAAGATGCTGCTCAACCGAATAAGACCAGCAGTGGACGGTCTTCTGAGATGTAACCAAAACGGGTTCAGGGAAGGAAGGTCGACAGTTGGTCATGTTCTTGCACTACGAAGACTGATTGAGGGCATAAAGAGTCACAACCTACCTGCCATAATCACCTTCATAGATTTTAAAAAGGCGTTCGATACCATCCACAGGGGCAAGATGTTGAGGATCTTGAACGCCTACGGCATCCCAGAGCAGATCGTCCACGCCATCGGCAGTCTCTATGAGGGCACAATGGCAAAAGTGGTAACTCCAGACGGGGACACCAGGCCTTT
>NW_017803268.1:3721307-3731301 GCF_001625305.1 Branchiostoma belcheri | reverse complement strand
ATATATATATATACAATTGAGAATTAGGCACTAGATAATATTTGTACGCTGGAAATGAAAGTACATGAGGATTCTCTCAGTGAAAAACAGATTCGCGTAGCATAAGGAATTTTAGCGATGCAAGGCTAACTTTTACCTTTTTCTATCTTCAGTGCCATGTGGTTCAACGTTGCTGACGAAGGCTCTAGAAGCGAGCGGGACGATGCACACAGTGTCAGAGTCTGACCTGTACGTCAACCTGAGCCGGTACGTCATGACGAAGACGGACATGCCAGAAGAGGAGATGGGGATGCTTCTAGACGTCATCAAACACATCAACACCCTCTTCAACTACAACCTGCTTCAGGAGGACCCTTGTAAAACAACGGTCTGTTACAAAATGCGGGGCCAGGTTAGTATACTTATTAGTAAATATAGTAAATCATTATAAGCGATGGACTTTTTAGTATGGCCGTTATTAAGAATGTAGAACTGTTCCAAAGCGACAATAATTGTGTGTGTGTGTGTGTGTGTGTGTGTGGTGTGTGTGTGTGTGTGTGTGTGTGTGTGTGTGTGTGTGTGTGTGTGTGTGTACTGTGTGTTTGCGTGTGTTAAATCTACCTAAGTCTTCTTTTACCATTGTCAATGTTACAGTTTTTTTTTATGTGCACACGTACACATTTATTGTCATGCCATATTCGCCAAATTCATTGCAAGTAACATCCACTTGCATCTCCAGGTTTGTTTCGTAGCAGACCTCCTCCAGAGGGCCTTGCCACAGGTTAAGAACATCTTCCTCTACCGGAGCCTTCTGGGTACTGTGGACTCGTACGCCCATCTGATGGCGGAAGGTCGCTACTGGAAGTACTGGCTTCAAACGTCTCTCAAACTAGATTCCCTCTACATTAACAACTTTAATGATCTACTGGTCGCTCCTCTACGGGAGAATCCTGTTTTTGAGTCCATCCCTGTCCCACATGGGGTTGTGTGGTTCTCTGTGTGTACTTGGCTCGCGTTGATGCAGAAAGCTCGCGAGCTGAGAACACAAGATCCGCACCACTTTTTCCATGTCATATTGAGGTACGAGGAGTTGTGTACGTACAAGGATGAGATGGTTATAGAAGTCATGGATAGGCTGGGTATCAAATGTGTTGACGAGGATGTAAAAGTGAAGATAAGAAAGGTGTTTGGAGTCCACAGTCAGGCTGGGCATTACCTAGACAAAAGGGGTGCAGGTGGGGGAGGAAGTTGGGTTGGAGAATGGGAAATGGGGATCATTTCAAAGGTTCTGGAACATTCCAACATGGGGATCAACGAACCCAATTTTGTAATCGATGGAACCGTCACTCAGATCTGAGTACAAACATGTCCTGAATCATTTGACGTAAGATAATCTTATCATTATAGTTTCATGGATATTTTATGTCCTTAATTGTTGGCAAAATATTTCATCTAAGACCATGCAGTTAGAATAGACCAAAAACCTTTAAACCAGCACAGGGATGTGGTAGACAGGAAAGGATTGGAGCCAGAGACAGCTGAAAAACTGACCACAGACCTCAGTGTGATCTAGTTATTACCTCCATGAAAAATGGAGGTATTGTTTTTGGTGTGTCTGTCTGTATGTATATATGTATGTATGTCTGTGTGTGTGTCTGTCTGTGTGTGTTTCCGCAACTTTGTGGTCAGCATAACTTCAGAACGCCTTTATGGATTATAATGATATTTGGTATGTTGGTAAGTCTTAGGAAGACAAACGTCAAGGTCAAATATGGACCTCCTGGTGGATGACCTTGGTACTGCAGCAGAACTTCCGGTTTTTGTATCTTTTGTCCTGAACATGCTATGGTCTTGATGTTTTGGTGACAGATTGCTTTTCCTGTCAGAAATAAGTGGTGTGAGTTTGGCCCCCCTAGCAGCTTGTTCTGGAAGTGCAGGGCACTTTCTGGCGAAATGTTTAAAAGACAATAAGTCCAGATAGGAACAACATATTTTCATTATTCTTGGTGTGTAGGTAGCTGAGAGAGAGATGTACATGATTAAATGCAAATTATGCAAATGAGGACTTTATTTGCATAATTAATGAGGAAATTCTATGATTACAGTGTTTTACATTATACTACTTTCATACATGTAATGTATGTAACCTATGGCAGGCAGAACATTAACAGATACTAATTTTGCAAATGATGACCTAATTTGCATAATTTATGCAAAAATTCTATGATTTCTTAATGGTGAATAATGGGAATGTCATACTTGGGACATCTGTAAGTTAATCAAAAGTTAACATGCATCACGATGCATATATCATATTAATGCGGAGGTAATTTGCATAATTAAAGAGGAAATTTACATTTACATATCAAGCCCATATTTCATGGAGGTATCAAATCTCGGAATTCTTGTTTTGTATGTGAGACGTAACTCATAGTTACTCATAGAAGAAGAAACTGTGGAGACAAATAATGGTGGCGGAGTCTGTATGAGAAGAAAGGGAAAATAAAGAGTTGATCTAACATAAATCTATAACGATTGATGGAAAAATATACTTAGAACGTATTTAGAAAAATAAAATAATTAATTTACCTAACGCCTCTGTCTGTGTCTGTGTCTGCCACTCCTCTCGAGCTCTATCTCTCTATCTATACCTCTATATGTATGTGGTATCTATACCCTCTCTCGATCGATAGCAAGCCAATTTTCTTATTTATGTTTAGTATTTCGCGCTCTAAAAGAAACTATCGCAAAATCGCACTGACGCAAAATTTCGCTTTCCATGCTGATAATTTCTATTCCCTGGTGCTATGCATCCTGGGAATGGGAAATGACGAATGAGGGCCTCGCTGTCGTGGCGGACTTCGTTTCCTTACCCGTCTGTGCCTGTTATCATGTCTCTATAACCATAGTTTATTCATGATTGATATTTTCATCCTCATTCCAAACATATTGTTCGTTTTTTTGGTCGATTAAGAGCTAAAATGGCACCCAAAATACCAATCATGTCACCCAGCAGTATGTAAGCATTGCCTTCTCTTCATCTCTCTCATCTTAGATCATTAAAAATTCATATTTTCATCTTCTTTCCAAGGATATGTGTCGATTGATTTTCTTTGTGTCCAGAAAATTGTGTTCACAGCTGAATACTTCGCGTTGATTAAAAACCTGCAAGGATGAACATACTACCATAGAAACGAAGCCACGTTACAAGCCTCACTGGGTAGCCTGGAATCAATCCATGAACGCTTTATCTCCGCTCCGTTCCTCCGCTCTGCCTTCACCGGAGCGGAGACAAAGCGTTCACGGATGGATTCCAGGCTATCACTGGGTCAGTCTACTGAGAAAGACTAGGTGAGGGAACTCTAGGTGAGGGAACTTTATTGCGTCGGATCGAAATTCTGAACTTCAAACATGTAACTACCAACACAGATAAACTTTTATGACAGCACAATACCATAGACGTTATCCTGTAACAAGTAAGCATCAAGACCTTGAATGAATGAATGAGTTTATGTTCATTAATAATTCATATTTTCATCTTCTTTCCAAGGATATGTGTCGATTTTCTTTGTGTCCAGAAAATTGTATTCACAGCTGAATACATCGCGTTGATTAAAAACTGCAAGGATGAACACAATACCATAGAAACGAAGCCACGTTACAAACCTCACTGGGTCAGTTTACTGAGAAAGACCAGAGTGACTGGTCGAAAGCTCGAGCTCTAGGTGAGGGAACTTTATTGCGTCGGATCAACATTTTGAACTTCAAACATTTAACTACCAACACAGATGAACTTTCATGATAGTACAATGCCATAGACGTTAACCTGTAACAAGTAAACATCAAGACCTTGAATGAATGAATGAATCTATGTTCATTAAAAATCCATATTAAATTTTTCATCTTCTTTCCAAGGATATGTGTCGATTGATTTTCTTTGTGTCCAGAAGATTGTGTTCACAGCTGAATACTTCGCGTTGATTAAAAACCTACAAGGTTGAACATAATACCATAGAAACGAAGACACGTTACAAGCCTCACTGGGTAGCCTGGAATCAATCCGTGAACGCTTTATCTCCGCTCCGTTCCTCCGCTCTGCCTTCACCGGAGCGGAGACAAAGCGTTCACGGATGGATTCCAGGCTATCACTGGGTCAGTCTACTGAGAAAGGCCAGAGTGACTGCTCGAAAGCTCTAGTTCTTGGTCGGGAAACTTTATTGCGTCGGATCAAAATTTTGAACTTCAAACATGTAACTACCAACGCAGATAAACTTTTATGACAGCACAATACCATAGACGTTATCCTGTAAACATTAAGACCTTGAATGAATGTATGAATGAATGAATCTATGTTCATTAATATTCATCTTCTTTCCAAGGATATGTGTCGATTGATTTTCTTTGTGTCCAGAAAATTGTGTTCACAGCTGAATACTTCGCGTTGATTAAAAAATGCAAGGACAGTCGGACACAATACCATAGAAACGAAGCCACATTACAAGCCTCACTGGGTCAGTCTACTAAGAAAGACCAGAGTGACTGCTCGAAAGCTCGAGCTCTAGGTGAGGGAACTTTATTGCGTCGGATCAACATGTTGAACTTCAAACATGTAACTACCAACACAGATAAACTTTTATGACAGTACAATACCATAGACGTTATCCTGTAACAAGTAAGCATCAAGACCTTGAATGAATGAATGAGTTTATGTTCATTAATAATTCATATTTTCATCTTCTTTCCAAGGATATGTGTCGATTTTCTTTGTGTCCAGAAAATTGTGTTCATAGCTGAATACATCGCGTTGATTAAAAACTACAAGGATGAACATACTACCATAGAAACGAAGCCACGTTACAAACCTCACTGGGTCAGTCTACTGAGAAAGACCAGAGTGACTGGTCGAAAGCTCGAGCTCTAGGTGAGGGAACTTTATTGCGTCGGATCAAAATTTTGAACTTCAAACATGTAACTACCAACACAGATGACAGCACAGCACAATACCACAGACGTTATCCTGTAACAAGTAAGCATCAAGACCTTGAATGAATGAATGAATCTATGTTCATTAATAATTCATTAATAATTCATATTTTCATCTTCTTTCCAAGGATATGTGTCGATTTTCTACATCAGGGTGATTAAAAACTGGAAGGACAAACACAATAGACGTTACCCTGCAACAAGTAAACATTACGACCTTCTTTCGCAACACACGGCGGTCGATTGCTAGGGCATTCTTTCTTATTGTTAGGCACGTTCGCTATAGTATCGGATAACTAGACGCAACTTGTGGTCTAGCTAAACGCAAAACATGTTTACAAGCATGTCAGACCGCCAGGTAGAGGGTAGGTGGTAAATGATACCAGTGTAAAGAATCCTTGCAATATTCAAGGTCACCCGCGAATACGACAGTAGCTTCGCTACATCAAAACGACTCATATTTGTGAAAAAGTGTTGTTTTTGTCCCATGCAAGGCAAGGAGCCAAGAGATTCCGGGTTCGAACTCTGCCAGGCCACTGATATGATCGTGTGGCCTTTGGAAAGGCACTAGCTTTATGTGAATTTCATCCCCACTTAAGTGAAAAGAGTATGTCTGTTGTCCGTCCGTTTGTCTGCGTTGGTAGCGTCATAAAGATAAATTGCATAACCTGTGGGCTGTCACCATGTATTATGATAAATGTTGGAATAGAAAAAAAAAACAGAGTGTCCTGGCTTGACCTGTCTGTAGCCGCCATGCACCAGTTCCTTGAATCATCAATAATGCATTTTTCATTTTCCTTCCAAGGATGTAGGTCCAGTGAGTTGTACACACCACTGAAGTTTTGCAAAAGAAGATTAAACCCCCACTGTTACCACTCCATGCATGACTGACACACCAGATGTCATCTTTTGTGACTGCTACCAGAAAATTGGACCTACAAGGACAGGATAACTCCCAAGTAACTGTCTGTATTCCTTCTTTATAGCATTCGCTCGCGCGCGATCGGTTGCCATCATCGAGTGAGGACTTGTTCCTTACGTATAGTCACAAAGCATAGGGTGAGGCAAGCTTTTTCTTTCTAAATATATGCAACTCTTCTATTTAGCCAAAACAAATAAGTCGTAGTGAAGTCAGACATAGGCAGATTTTTTTTACGATTCGCTCTTTGTCCATTTTCATTTAAATGTACGGAATTCCGGTTCTTGTCTTATATGCGGCTCTATCTAAACTTCACGACAGTCGTGAAACATAGTAAGCGTATTGAAAAAATGAAGACAGTAATGATGATGTCCGTGATTTGGTTCATATATCTAGTCGAAAAGAGTGGCGACAGCATTTTGCACATTTGATTGAGAACGGGCCTCTTTTATTAGATGTACAGAGCATACAGATTTGTAATGATATCTCATTTTGCAGGTAGTGTGTAGGGATATTGCCTATGTGTTATATCAACCGCCCAGGTCCATTTTCATTTAAATGTACAGAATTCCGGTTCTTGTCTTATATGCGGCTCTATCTAAACTTCACGACAGTCTTACATGACAGGTAACGGAGGTTACAGCAATCTGCGGCAACGGAGGTCACACATCTCTTAAAACACGAGGCTATACTTACTTCAATACTTGTAACTGCCTTGCGCATCTATATGTACATAATGTTGGGCCGTGTGGCATAGCGGTAGCGTGTTCGGCCCAGGCCCAAGAAGTTCCGTGTTCGAATGTGTCACCTATCTTGTGCCCTTGGGAAAGGCACTTAGCACGACTTTCCTCACTTCACCCAGGTGTCAATGAGTACCTAGCTTCGGCTCGGGACGTCCCTCGGATAGGACGTTAAATGGACGTCCCGTGTTTGTAAGAGACAAACCCCAGGCACGTTAAAGAACATATACCACTCCCATCAAAAAGAGGAACATTACAGTCTGGTTTTTGAGGTTTGACATCTTTCAGAGGTTCACCTATAATGTCAATCATTCCACAAATGTGGTAAATCATCATAAATAAAAGATAAAGAATAATATATTTGTTTATATCATGTCTTATATCAATTTGGGGGAACTTGCTTGCCAAGAAATAAAATTGAGAAACAAATCTGGATTTTCTAAAGTTTAATTAAATTATCGTAGCATGAAGCTGTAAAAATTATATCATCCCTAATGTTTTTGTTCGACTAATGATATCCAAAATTAACCCTGCCTATTGTTTTTTTTAATTGTACAAAGAATTAGGCTCTGACAAAAATGGTCCTGTGGAATTATCTTAAATTCTACTACAGAGCAAAACGTTATTATCAGCGATGGCCAAAAATAGCTGTTTCTTGTGATTTGACCCAAAACTAAAACAAAATACCCAATTTTAAACAAAATAGCCTCGGACAGAAATAACCTGTATTGGGTTGGCTTTCATCTTGTAAAGTATAACGAAGGGAGGTGTTATTACCGCCTGCGCGTAAATTCATGAAATAATTTTTGAGCCAAAATGTGTATTTTTAACGCAAAATCCAGGTGTAGAAAAACTGAAGTACCCTTTATTCAATGTGTTTTAAGTACAACTAAAACTAAAGTTTTGGCGCGGTTTATGGTGAGAATACAACCCCATATACTAAGTCAATTGCCTTTTAATCTTATGGATGGCATCCTACGCAGGCTTAAAATAAAATGCGATAGGGCGAAAAAACAAGGAGGGCCAAAAAAAGAATCCTACAATTTTAAATTTTGACATCATAAACCTTGTCAAACAAAAAATGATATTTTGCTAGGTTTTCTGCAAACTATTACAACATTCATTTTTTACTGAAAAAAAATCGTTGTACAAATGGTTTTGATTCAATGGGAACGCCACATATACACAGCCACCATTACACATAAAAGGAAAAAAAAACAATGCATTAAAGTAATTTGGGTTCTTTGTTGTTTTAGACATACTGGCTTTGGCACTGAACTGTCTGATTATTTGTACACAGGATTGTGTTCTAAGGCAGGCTGCTCTGTACTGTATACTAAATTTCTATTGTCCATCATTTCATCTGTCTGACTCTGTCCCTGGCCTGTCTGATAATTTCTAATATTTTTGTAAACAGGGTTAGATTCTGAGGCAGTTTCCTCTGTGGCGTATACTATGTTTCTTGTATCCAGTGATCTATTATGATCAGTGCTGGCCGGATGCTGCCCTTGTTCTGTCCAAACGTGTTTGATGTCCGTATCTTCATACTGATGATCATGACCACTACATGTATCTTCTACAAAAGCTGTAGTGTTTGTGTTGGATTCATTGTTGGTCAGAGACTGGCCCTGACTTATCTGATTATGTTGGTTCATGTCTTCAAACTGGTGATCATGACCGCTAGCTACCACAACAGCTGTAGTATTTGTGTTGGAGTTAACCCGAAGATTTATATCATTCGAAACAACGTTCTGTTGGCCTATGAGAGTCCCGACCCTCCTCTTATACCGGATTGCGAGAATGATGATTCCAATTCCGGCTAATGGGCCACAGACAGACCAGGTGATGAAAACAATGATTTTGGAACTGGGATCAGACTCATTGGAGGTGTTGTTATCAGGAATACGTGGACGGACAGACAGTGTAATCAATGTGCCACTTACAGTGCGTGCTGTTGAAGTAGCGTTTTGTTTTGAGTACCAGTGATAGTGTGAGGTGTGAGGTGTGGTGGACATGTATGATATGTTGCGAGTCTCCGATTGGCCACTATCCTTACAAACAAGGTCTTTCGGGTTGATGTTTTTAAGCGTTTGTCCAGATAACACAGCGGGCTGGGAACATACAATTTGGTTTTCAAACGAGCGAGACCCCTTCATTTTTAGCCTGAAGAGAACCATCCTACAGTCGCACTGCCAGGGGTTCTTCTCAATATTTACTGTAGAAATAGATGCCAACATGTCATAAGCTGACTGGGGTAGTACAGATATCTGGTTGGATGTAAGAGTAAGATGCTGTAAATTTGAGAATGCACCTGGATTAATGTGGGTTATCTGGTTGAACCGTAGGAACAAGTGTGTGAGCTTTGGTAGGTTTGAGAATGTACCAGGCATAATGTCAGTTATTTTGTTGTGGCTTAAGTTTAACTTTGTGAGCTTTGGTATACTAGAGAACGTTCCTGGCCTTATGAAATTTATCTGGTTTGAAGTCAAGTGCAAATATTGGAGATTTGGTACATTTCAGAAATAACTAGGCCGAATGTCAGTAATCCCGTTTGATTCGAGGAACAGACTTGTGAGCTTTGGTAGACTTGAAAATGTACCAGAATGTATGTCAGTCATCTGGTTGCCGGATAATGACAGTAATGTGAGTTCAGGTAAATTTGAGATTGTACCAGACTGAATGTCATGTATCTTGTTTACACTCAGGTACAATATTGTGAGCCCTGGTAGACTTGAAAGTGCACCAGGCTTAATGGCATTTGTCTGGTTGGACATCAAGTACAAATACCGGAGATTTGGTAAATTTGAGAATGTACTAGGCTTAATGACAGTAATTTTGTTAAAGCTTAGGGACAATAATTTGAGCGTTGGAATATATGAAGAAATCTGAGTGTCATTTATCTGATTGAATGATAGGTCCAAATTTTCCAAGTTCTTATGTCTCATGAGCTCTGAATTGATTTAAAGTGGTAATCTGATTTTTCTCTAACTTTAACTCCCGGATGGATGTTGGCAGGTCCTGAGGTATACAGGTTAGGTTCATACTGGTGCAAATGCAGGAGAGGGGTTTGCACCTACTCCTGCAGTTGGCTTCTAACATGTTGGGCTCCTTCAGTGTAATGAGAAGAAAGATCAGCACGTGTCGCAGCATTCTTCCCATGCCGATTTGTGACCTGTATAAAATTAAGGACTGGAATCAAAAGCAATAATTTAAATGCACATTGTAGTAAAGCATGGCCATGAATGTATCGCAGTGATAACAAACGAAATTTATTAGATGTACTCCTTAGTTGTGCTGATCATACATTTGTGGAAACAAAGATATGAAGAGTGACATAAAACGCCGCTATTTTTGAAGGTAATTAATTAGAAAA
>NW_017803268.1:3714342-3716996 GCF_001625305.1 Branchiostoma belcheri | reverse complement strand
ATGAGGTCATTGGTCAAAATCCAATATGGCGGACTATATTATTAGCTCTGACGTCATATGACGTCATAATTACACCAAAGTTATTAAAATTTAATTCTATTACTACACCATTCTCTGAAAACTCGGTAGACATACGACGAGTGCATAAAAACATATAAAAACAGAAATAAGGTAATGTATAAGAACGCCAGTGTATCCATTATGATCGAAAGCCGGCTGGGGTCCGCGCGGACCCCAAAAGAAAATCATATATAATTTGTTTTATAAATGGTAGAAACGGAGTTTTCTTCACTGTATTGAGAGACAACTTTGTGGGTGACAATTACCTAAAATTTCAGAAAAAAATCTTTAGAAACAAAAAAGATATTACAGAATATATAGTGCTGGGGTCCACGCCCCAGGTGTACTGTTTAGGGTTAAAATGAGTTATAAAATGGCACATGATTAACTTCCCGATCGTAAGCACCATTCTTGTCTGGCATAAGTGCACATAACTCAGGCATAAACATGAGAAAATGGTTCTGTTTCAATGTAGTGTCACGTAAAGTAAGCTTTGTGCGGTAAGATAATAATAACATAGTAATGTTGACCTTTATTGTACACACATTCCCACTGGGATAAAGTACAGGTCACAAAAAAGGATTGAATATAGATAACGTTACATTATGCATTGTCGAGTAGTAACAATTAGGTAAATTAGGTTTCCTCTTGTTTCTTAGCAATGAAAAAATGTAAAAACAGAAATGTTTAATATAGAACTAATAAAGGACATTGCTTTTTCCTTCATTGACTAATTCAAGAAATATTCAATATTCTCATTCAGACAATCCTATTGAGAAAATCTTATTGCAACTCTATACTATCTTACCTTACCTGGACCCTTGAGCCCCATGTGGTGCATAGGCCACCGATCCGCAGGTAGAAAAAATACTACAAGAAAATAATGGTGACTTCAACCATTAAATTGACTTGTTTTGTTCGCAGAGCTCCGCGGAGGTAGCTCGAGGCTCGTACTGCCGCCATTTTTAGTACTATTAATAAAAGTAACCTGTTGTCATTCGTCTCTTCACCCCATTGATTTCATTCTCTCCTCACCTCACCTCACCGGTCCCATAGCAGTCTGTCCTGCCGTCGGGGCAACTAAACTGTCTACAAGAGTTATCCACCCAGGGCTCTGGGAGTGGTTTAGATCCATCAAACATATTGTTGCCAACACACAGAAGACATCAACACGGCAACACATCTATGGCTATATCATTTAAATTTCGCTTGCTTCTTTAAAGCTAGCTCACTGAATGATAGACATGTTCTTATCTTCTATGAAATGTCTTTGTACATCTTATTGTAAGGAATTCCAATAAACAGGGTATTATAATACTTGATACTGCATTGCAAAAGGGATTCATTTTAGTCATTATCTTATAAAAGACGTGCGCGGAAGAAAAATGATAGTTGCCATAGTGAAAACCATACGTTATTCCCCGGGCATATCTTCTTTGTGTTCCTCTCTTAACGTTTGGTTGTAAATGCGTCCGTTTGCACACCACGAAGACTTTCAGGTCATCTATTTCTTTGACGGTTGCGCATTGAGTCGTAGACCTGGTGTAGCCCGCACTGAAAACACGCACGTTATTTTAGGTCTACACAACGATATCAGAAATGTTCTCTATTGGGGGGCTGCAACGCGGTCCGTGTGTGGACTTTGCTGTATTTGGTGGCTCAGGCGTCAGGTAAGGTTTCGTACACAGTATCATTAAGCATTTGCCCTCGATTATTATTGCAGACTTGTCACTACAAATACATTTTGTACCAATGTGGCTTGTTTATAGAGAC
This sequence comes from Branchiostoma belcheri, assembly GCF_001625305.1. Classification (NCBI taxonomy): domain Eukaryota; kingdom Metazoa; phylum Chordata; class Leptocardii; order Amphioxiformes; family Branchiostomatidae; genus Branchiostoma; species Branchiostoma belcheri. The sequence goes on along the minus strand of NW_017803268.1, from coordinate 3,715,163 downwards.
CTGCAACGGTGTAAAGCATTTAGAATTATAGAGGGTTATACATTTTAAAGTAAAATATTGTTAATCCTACTGCATCAGTAGTCAAAAAAATATGTTTACGCGTTCTAATTAATATGTAGAAGATTTCTCATTGCGGTTTATATATTTTAGTTGTCGATGCGACTTTATACAATCGTAGAATATCATTAGATCTACCGCGCTTGCAGATAAATAAAGATTCTCTTAGTATGAGGTACAACATGGTAGTACCCCCCCCCTGACTTTAAAGTAAGAATTGCCCTCCAAACGTTAAGTGTTGTACGGATATAACGCCCGTTACTCTACTACCATCGAGCCGGGATTTTAAGGTCGAGGTTGGAAGGACGGACAACCAGCTATAGTCATCACGGAGAAAGCCTAACCATAGAAACCACTTGTCGTTCGTCTGTTCACCCCATTAATTCTATTTCTTCACAAAAGCGGTTTTTACGACTCTGGGTGTGCTTAAAACCAACAGCCCCACTGTTGCTAACAACACTGTCAGGTAGAAAACAGAACCATCATAATGCATCTATGGCTATATCCTTGATATTTCTCTATGTCTCTCCATACTTGTTAATTAAAACAGGGAAACAAACAGTTTAATACATGGCAAACGAGTTTGGGTTGAAGTATTTATCATATAGAAGCCCCGAGCAAGACACAATGTAGTTGTTTTGACCACACACTATTCCCTCGGTAATGTTTTATAGCTCACTAGTGTATTTTTGTACCGATTGGTCGTAAATGCGTCAGGTCATTCGGCGCGTGCGCACTGAGTGTTAGGCATGGTGTGATCCTTG
>NW_017803268.1:3713424-3713834 GCF_001625305.1 Branchiostoma belcheri | reverse complement strand
CCAAGTAACTGTCTGTATTCCTTCTTTATAGCATTCGCTCGCGCGCGATCGGTTGCCATCATCGAGTTCCTTACGTATAGTCACAAAGCATAAGGTGAGGCAAGCTTTTTCTTTCTAAATATATGCAACTCTTCTATTTAGCCAAAACAAATAAGTCGTAGTGAAGTCAGACATAGGCAGATTTTTTTTACGATTCGCTCTTTGTCCATTTTCATTTAAATGTACGGAATTCCGGTTCTTGTCTTATATGCGGCTCTATCTAAACTTCACGACAGTCGTGAAACATAGTAAGCGTATTGAAAAAATGAAGACAGTAATGATGATGTCCGTGATTTGGTTCATATATCTAGTCGAAATTTAAAAGAGTGGCGACAGCATTTTGCACATTTGATTGAGAACGGGCCTCTTTT
>NW_017803268.1:3694391-3713404 GCF_001625305.1 Branchiostoma belcheri | reverse complement strand
ATGAGTTTATGTTCATTAATAATTCATATTTTCATCTTCTTTCCAAGGATATGTGTCGATTTTCTTTGTGTCCAGAAAATTGTATTCACAGCTGAATACATCGCGTTGATTAAAAACTGCAAGGATGAACACAATACCATAGAAACGAAGCCACGTTACAAGCCTCACTGGGTCAGTCTATTGAGAAAGACCAGAGTGACTGGTCGAAAGCTCGAGCTCTAGGTGAGGGAACTTTATTGCGTCGGATCAAAATTTTGAACTTCAAACATGTAACTACCAACACAGATAAACTTTTATGATAGTACAATACCATATACGTTAACCTGTAACAAGTAAACATCAAGACCTTGAATGAATGAATGAATCTATGTTCATTAAAAATCCATATTAAACTTTTCATCTTCTTTCCAAGGATATGTGTCGATTGATTTTCTTTGTGTCCAGTAAATTGTGTTCACAGCTGAATACATCGCGTTGATTAAAAACCTGCAAGGATGAACATAATACCATAGAAACAAAGCTACGTTACAAGCCTCACTGGGTCAGTCTACTGAGAAAGACTAGAGTGACTGCTCGAAAGCTCGAGCTCTAGGTGAGGGAACTTTATTGCGTCGGATCAAAATTTTGAACTTCAAACATGTAACTACCAACACAGATGAACTTTTATGACAGTACAATACCATAGACGTTATCCTGAATGAATGAATGAATCTATGTTCATCAATAATTTATATTTTCATCTTCTTTCCAAGGATATGTGTTGATTTTCTTTGTGTTCAGTGAATTGTGTTCACTGGACACATCATGGTGATTAAAAACTGCAAGGACAAACACAATAGACGTTACCCTGCAACAAGTAAACATTACGACCTTCTTTCGCAACACACGGCGGTCGATTGCTAGGACATTCTTTCCCGTTGCTAGGCACGTTCGCTATAGTATCGGATTACTACATGAAACTTGTGGGCTAGCTAAACGTAAAACATGTTTACAAGCATGTCAGACCACCAGGTAGATGGTAGGTGGTAATTGATACCAGTGTAAAGAATCTTTACAAAATTCAAGGTCAAGGAAATGAGTATGTCTGTTGTCTGTCCGTTTGTCTGCGTTGGTAGCGGCATAAAGATAAATTGCAAAACCTGTGGGCTGTCACCATGTATAATGATAAATGTTGGAATAGAAAAAAAAACAGAGTGTCCTGGCTTGACCTGTCTGTAGCCGCCATGCACCAGTTCCTTGAATCATCAATAATGCATTTTTCATTTTCCTTCCAAGGATGTAGGTCCAGTGAGTTGTACGCACCACTGAAGTTTTGCAAAAGAAGATTAAACCCCCCACTGTTACCACTCCATGCATGACTGACACACCAGATGTCATCTTTTGTGACTGCTACCAGAAAACTGGACCTACAAGGACAGGATCTAACGTAGATGTTTTGTTGTCGGTAACTCCCAAGTAACTGTCTGTATTCCTTCTTTATAGCATTCGCTCGCGCGCGATCGGTTGCCATCATCGAGTGAGGACTTTTTTTCCTTACGTATAGTCACAAAGCATAAGGTGAGGTAAGCTATTTCTTTCTAAATATATGCAACTCTTTTATTTAGCCAAAACAAATAAGTCGTAGTGAAGTCAGACATAGGCAGATTTTTTTCTACGATACGCTCTTTGTACGGAATTCCGGTTCTTGTCTTATATGCGGCTCTATCTAACTAAACTTCACGACAGTCTTACTTGAGCGGTAACGGAGGTTACAGCAATCTGCGGCAACGGAGGTCACACATCTCTCCAAACACGAGGCTATACATTCTTCAATTGTAGTGTTGTGGTCAATTTTTCATGAAACATAGTAAGCGTATTGGGAAAATTAAGACAGTAATGATGATGTCCGTGGTTTGGTTCATATATCTAGTCGAAAAGAGTGGCGACAGCATTTTGCACCTTTAAAGGAGAACAGGCCTCTTTTATTACATGTACAGAGCATACAGATTTGTAATCTCATTTTGCAGGTAGTGTGACGGGATATTGCTTCTGTGTTATATTTAGGTGTTCTGTTAAGTGTTACGGCCTGCATTTTACTGGCCATGTCCACGTAATACATCAAATTTTATAATTTGTGAAGCGGAATCATCTTGAAAGAATTAGAACATGCAATAGGTACTGACGACCTATAAACTGTAGGCGTTTTCTTGTCGACATCGACAAAATGAAAGTAACTGTCCGTATCCCTCGCTTCATACCTTCGCGTACGCTGTTACGAAGGTCATAAGGCCTAGGAAAATAAGTTCGTGTTTCCTGTTTCAGTCCTGAAGAAATTAGGGTCGGTAGATAGGGATTATCTTTTGTGATCTGTAGTTCTCCAACTTAATACAGTTTAACAAAGTAAAAGTTTTCCCCAGTTAACTCAGGTGGAAATGAGTATGTCTGTTGCCCGTGCGGTTATCTGCGATGGTAGCGGCATAAAAATAGGTTCGCTATCTATAGTATCGGATTATTAGACGCAACTTGTGGGCTAGCTAAACGTAAAACATGTTTACAAGCATGTCAGGCCGCCAGGTAGAGGGTAGGTGGTAATTGATACCAGTGTAAAGAATCCTTACAATATTCAAGGTCACCCGCGAATACGACAGTAGCTTCGCTACATGAAAACGTTTTATATTTGTAAAAAGTGCTGTTTTTGTAAAATGCAAGGCAAGGAGCCAAGAGATTCCGGGTTATAACTCTGCCAGGCCACTTATCTTGTGGCCTTGGGAAAGGCACTAGCTTTAAATGAATTTAATCCCCACTTAAGTGAAATGAGTATGTCCGTTGTACGTCCGTTTGTCTGCGTTGGTAGCGTCATAAAGATAAATTGCATAACCTGTGGGCTGTCACCATGTATTATGATAAATGTTGGAATAGAAAAAAAAAACAGAGTGTCCTGGCTTGACCTGTCTGTAGCCGCCATGCACCAGTTCCTTGAATCATCAATAATGCATTTTTCATTTTCCTTCCAAGGATGTAGGTCCTGTGAGTTGTACACACCACTGAAGTTTTGCAAAAGAATATTAAACCCCCCACTGTTACAACTCCATGCATGACTGACACACCAGATGTCATCTTTTGTGACTGCTACCAGAAAATTGGACCTACAAGGACAGTATCTAACATAGATGTTTTGTTGTCGGTAACTCCCAAGTAACTGTCTGTATTCCTTCTTTATAGCATTCGCTCGCGCGCGATCGGTTGCCATCATCGAGTGAGGACTTTTTTCCTTACGTATAGTCACAAAGCATAAGGTGAGGCAAGCTTTTTTTTTTCTAAATATATGCAACTCTTCTATTTAGCCAAAACAAATAAGTCGTAGTGAAGTCAGACATATGTAGTTTTTTTCTACCATACGCTCTTTGTCCATTTTCATTTAAATGTACAGAATTCCGGTTCTTGTCTTATATGCGGCTCTATCTAAACTTCACGACAGTCGTGAAACATAGTAAGCGTATTGAAAAAATGAAGACAGTAATGATGTCCGTGATTTGGTTCATATATCTAGTCGAAATTTAAAAGAGTGGCGACAGCATTTTGCACATTTGATTGAGAACGGGCCTCTTTTATTAGATGTACAGAGCATACAGATTTGTAATGATATCTCATTTTGCAGGTAGTGTGTAGGGATATTGCCTATGTGTTATATTTAAGTGTTATGTTAAGTGTTACGGCCTGCATTTTGCTGACCATGTCATCAAATTCCATAACTTGTAAAGCGGAAATATCTTGAAAGAATTAAAACATGCAATAGGTACTTACGACCTATAAACTGTAAGAGTTTTCTTGTCGACATCGACAAAATGGAAGTAACTGTCCGTGTCCCTCGCTTCATATCTTCGCGTACGCTGTTACGAAGGTCAAAAGGCTTAGGAAAATAAGATCGTGTTTCCTGTTTCAGTCCTGAAGAGATTAGGGTCGGTAAATAGGGATCATCTTTTTTTCTCGTTTTTTAAGACTTTCGTGATCTGTAATTCTCCAACTTAATACAGTTTAACAAAGTAAAAGTTTTCCCCACTTAACTCAGATGGAAATGAGTATGTCTGTTGTCCGTGCGGTTGTCTGCGTTGGTAGCGGCATAAAAATAGGTTCGAAAAACTTGAGTGTGCCGTCGCCATGTATTATGATAAATGTTGGAATAGAAAAAAACAGAGTGTCCTGGCTTGACCTGTCTGTAGCCGCCAGTTCCTTGAATCATTAATTATGCATATTTTAATTTTCCTTCCAAGGATCTACGCCCAGTGAGTTGTACGCTGTTATAAGCATTATGTCACACCACTGAAGTTTTACAAAAGAAGATAGGTGACTCCATGCATGACTGATACACCAGACGTCACCTTTTGTGACTGCTACCAGAAAATTGGACCTACAAGGACAGGATCTAACAGATGTTTTGTTGTCGGTAACTCCCAAGTAACTGTCTGTATACCTTCTTTCATAGCATTCGGTTTTGTTCAGCAAGGTTGGCTACAAAACGGCAGTTTCTTGTCTTATATGCGGCTCTATCTGCAAGGACAAATACAGTAGGTGGACATACACCAAAGGTGGAGATGGATACTGTCTGGCAAATGGTACAGGCTGGCCAATTTGATACTGTCTTACCCCCACTGAAAGATCTGCTTGGGGATTAGGCTATATCTAAACTTCACGACCGCCGAGAGCTTATTTTAAGCCTCGGTCACAACCCGCCGTACGTGCTTTTTGTCCGTACGGTTTTTGGGAGGCTACGTCTGCTACGTTTTTTTTCTGAAAACGTAGGGAAGGAGTGGCATCGACGCACGTCACTCGCACGTCACTCGCACGGTTGCGCAAGGTGTAAGAGTGTGGTCTGCACGCCACATCTGGCCGTGAGCGGTTGCGTGCATCGTTCGTTGCGCAAGTGTTAAGTGAGTTGTACTTGCTTACAACGTACGATCTCTGTGCGATTGCAACTTTATCGTAAGGAGGCCGTCCTCACACGTGCGTCTTTCGTACGGTACGTACGGGACACGCGCGTCGCCCGTACTCGCACGCACGGGTGGTGAATACGTAGACCGCACGCACTTCAAGTTCTACGACGTGTTTGCTTGCTCCCAAATCCGTAGGATTCCGTACGGAGGCGGTACTCACCACGCACGGATGCCCTACGTTTGCCCACGTTTTTGCACGTAGACAGCACGCAGAAGCACGTACGGCGGGTTGTGACCGAAGCTTTAGCGGTAACGGAGGTTATAGAAGCCAGTTCTTCCAGTGTTACCATGTCCAAGTGTATTGTACAGCATCGTAAACATTATGTCACACCACTGAAGTTTTACAAAAGAAGATAGGCGACTCCATGCATGACTGATACCAAATGTCATCTTTTGCGATTTCTACCAGAAAATTGGACCTACAATTACAGGATCTTTTGTTGTATATTTTTTTTTTTGTCGGTAACTCCCAAGTAACTGTCTGTATTCGAATTCCTTCTTTCATAGCATTCGGTTGCCATCATCGAGTGAGGGTTTTTTCCTTTCTCACAAAGCATAAGGTGAGGCATGTTTTTTTTTTCACTCCAAAGATATGAAACTCATGCATGGTAAAGTCAGACATTGGTAGAAAATATCTTTTTTAAGACTTTCGCGATTTAGTTATTCAACTTGATACAGTTTAACAAAATTGAAAGTAAAACTTGCACGAGCTAGGAAAGGTCGATCAGCTCGAAAAATCTATGTCCATTGCAGGGGTGAGCACAGAAAAAGGCTAGGGTAGGTAGGAAAACAGGAAACACAACATTTTCCTCCAGGTCTAGGGCAGTGCATCAGTTCCGCATCGGTATATAGGAGATAGAGATTCGCTAGATTTGTGTTATCTTTTAACCTGTGAGCAATATTTCTTTTCAGACTATTGGCAGTTATGGAGGCGGGTGTGGCTCCTATGCTGGTAGCTGTGCTACTTGATCTGATGTACATATCGGTTTGCGGTAAGGCTGTTTTTTTTAAATTTCCGAGAATTTTTAATTGTTTTCAATCAGACATGTGGCAACTTTTGCTTGTACAGCATTGTTATTGTTGACGGAAATACTATGACGTGTTTTTAGTAGTGTAAACATTTTCTATAGTTTTCAATTTATGTTTAGAGCTAGGTTTCATTTTAAGTATAGAACGAGATCCCCTATCGCTATCCACGAGACAATTGGTTGTGTAATTTGTTAGCAGTGAAAGCTTGTTTTCTTAAAGCTTTTGGTATAACGGTTTTTGGGCTCTCAATCACACCCAAATAAATGCAAAGAAGAACGCCTATCCCTCTAAGCTATTGCACCATATTTTTATAACAGCAAGAAGATCAACGCTACGCGTTACGTTATGCTTCTCTGTCTCAAACAGCATCCGGGTACGCAAAGCATGGTGGACTCTGCTACAAGGCGTTTGCCCAGTACCAGGATTGGAACGGAGCCAAGTCAGCCTGCCAGATGGACGGGGCCAGCCTTGTCAAAGACACGTCACTTGCCTTGCACAACTTTCTTGTGAACAGTGTAATTCAGCCGGTTAACCCATACGAGAGCTACTGGATAGGGCTCCATGATGCATATGTAAGTTCCAGTTACAGTTCCAGTTACAAATGGTTCTTCATCTGTTCGTTCTATATGTTATTACCTTCGTCAGAAAGGTATGTTTTCGATTTGGTCTTGGTGGAGTGGCTGTGGTGTGGGTCTGTATGTATGTCAACAGTATAACTTGTGGTGTGGATGGATATTTTTTATATTTAATATGTGAGTTGCTGTTGTAAAAACGAAGGTCAGTGTCAAAAATGGCCCACCTGGCTTTTTCTTTCTGTCTTTCTTTTATTTTCTTTTGTCCTTGTTTCTTAATCTCTGCACATTCCTAAATCAAAAGGAATTAGCATTTTCTATGCATGATAAAGTTTATTGGAGGTCAAACAAAAAATATCCAAATCTCGAGATAGTATGACTGGTGATTTTAATAATGCTGTCTTTTCATTTTTCCCTAAAATAACTTTATCCTGTTTCTAAACCCATATAAAAAATAAATTACATGAAATCATAGTTCTTTTGAATTTCAATTTCCATGGGTCATTTTATTTAATGCTTATTATTTTAATTTTTTGGCAACTAATTCCAAATAAACTCTTACCTTCTCATGCTTAGAATGTAATTGTCTTGCAATCTGTAGGATACTCAGGTATATACTTGGGTCGATGGATCTTCAATCGGTTCCTTCACTCACTGGGGACCTGGTGAGCCAAATCATGACACACAAGATTGTGTGCAACTCTGGTCGTCCAACGGCTTAATGTGGGACAACGACTTCTGCGATTGGTCGCACTACTTCATTTGCGAAAAGGGTACTTTTGACACATTAAAACATTTATTTATTTTTTTATAATTTCTTCGTTGTATGTGTCGTTGTAGTAAACATTTACCTCCATGAAAGTTATTGTTAATTTTTGGTGTATTTTTGTGTAGGTCTGTGTGTATGTGTCACGCCCCCGCATATTTGTTCTCAGAAGAACTTCAGAAGATATGGATGAATTGTGATTATATTTGACTAGTCACATACTACTGCTTAAATTTAACTTAAAGATTGCTTTATTGCAACTTAAAGAGTGCCTTATTGTGCTCAAATCGTTAAATCTAAACTACAAAAACCTTTGAGCAATGTGTTCACATCTGATTTCGTGCAGCATCAATGTGTCCAATGCTGTGGGCCCCTGCAAACGGCGGTATGACCGGTACCAACTGCCCCGGTGAAACTGTTACCTTCACCTGTAACACTGGATACAGCCTGTCTGGTGCCTCCTCGCTTCTCTGCCAAACCAGCCTGACTTGGAGTGGGTCAACACCAACATGCACACGTAAGATTCCATAAAACATATATTTGTTTATTTCGATTTTTCACAAAGTGAAAGGGAGGACAAAACAGGTGCATACGCACCTTTACAAGTTGCCCTCCCCCATTCAAAAACACATATACAACATCATATATAACATCAAAATGTACATGGTCAATAACGTTAAATAAGTCATAAGTCTCATAAGTCATAAGAAACCTTTTTTAGCATATGGCAGCCTCAATGATCTGAACCATCGTAAGATTATAATTTCTCAAAGGAATAAAATACATCATCAATTACAATATACAATTTTAAAATTACAGAAATTAAATTACAGATATACAAACATTTACAATATTCATTTATTTATTTATTAAAAGGACAATAGCATGTTTTTAATGTGCAACCCACGATTCTGGAAGCCACCGTTTAAAACATTTGGGACGTAGCATACCTCTCTGTGCATACCTATACCCCAATCAATGTAGTAGCCTATACATATATGTTATATATTCATTTTAAAACGGAACAAAAGATGCGATACGCGTACGCATCAGGAAACCCAATTCTTGATAATATGTTGGTATATGTTCTTGATGACATATGTTGGTATATGTTGGTGAGTCACTCGATTGTTTCGAGATTTTGCTGTAGAAAAATAACTAGTCATGTTTCGAATTCAATTTTTTCTAACAGCCATAATGTGTCCCACGCTGTTTAACCCGACAAATGGTCAAGTTACCGGCTCGTTTTCCTATGGGTCCACGGTCTTCTACTCGTGCTACGCCGGCTACAATCTGAATGGGCCTTCAACGCGTACATGTCAGATCACTGGGACCTGGACTGGATATGATCCAACATGCACAGGTAAAATGTTTCAGTAATAAAAGAAAGAAAAGAAAGGTCTCCCGTGCCCTTATGCAGAGCGTAGGGTGGTGCCCATATCCATTTCTGTAGCCCCTGGGCGACACACAGTTGTGCAAGGCACTACAGCAGGGGGCTAGTCCGCTGGTAGTGCTGTGTGTTTGACCTTCCCTCACTCTTTCTCATATGTGCTGAGTGCTAAGCAGTGAAAGAAGTGTGTACCATTTTAAAGTCTTTGGTATGACCCGGCCAGAGTTTGAACTCACGACCTCCCGGTTACAAAGCGAGCCCTCTACTAATTGAGCTATTGCACCGGTTAGAAGATTGTTGTTATTTTAATAATAAGATAAATAAATAGACATGTAGGTTAACAGTTTGATAAGAAAATAATTATTTTGACAAATTCCACTCCTGCAAATAGTCGCATCTTGTCCGACACTGTTTTCGCCGTCAAATGGGCAACTGAGCGGCTCCTTTACCGTTGGATCTTCGGTCTTCTACTCGTGCTTCGCCGGCTACAACCTAAATGGGCCTTCATCGCGTACATGTCAGTCTAGTGGGACTTGGACAGGATATAATCCAACATGCACAGGTATACTATAGCTATTTCAAGTCTAAACAAAGTAATAAAGGACACAGTACTACATGTAGTAACTAGTGTTGGTATCAATAATGATACATGTAGGTAAACAGTTTGAAGAATGTAACCATTTATTCACATATACTTATGGAGTATGAGGCAAAAAATCACAGATTGCATATGTGGACGCCTTCTACTCAAAGACATAAAACGAGAGTAAAACACATTGACAAAATACATGCATAATTACAATGTCGGTAAAAGAAAAATGAGCATAAACAAGACAAGTTGGTGATCTATCAATATCGAGAATCTATCTGTACAGTAAATAAAGTTTTGAACGTGATAGTTAAAACAAATATTCTATTCCCGTAAACAGGCGTACCATGCCCGTCACTGAGTTCGCCAGCAAATGGTCAACTGACCGGCTCCTTTTTCTATCCGAATTCGGTGTACTATACGTGCTACAGCGGCTACGCCCTCAACGGCCCTTCATCGCGTCAATGTCAGTCTAGTGGGACCTGGAGTGGATCTAATCCAACATGCACAGGTACACGGGATGTCATTACCGATTGCAACGTCTTTCTTTCAATTCGAGGTGCACAAAATCAGCCATTGCCCTGCATCTGTCAGTGTTCAATGTTTTGAGCCTATTTTAGTCATACGTCGAATAGAATCAACAAACGTAATGACATTAACATTTGTATCTAAATTATAACAATGTCTTGTCATGGAGTTTTAATGATGTACTTTTTTCTATGTAGACGTGGATGAATGTGCTTCTGCAAATGGTGGATGTGCGCAGACTTGCGCCAACACTGTCGGGAGTTTCCAGTGCTCTTGTGGGGCTGGCTATACCCTGCACAGCGGTGGGCTGTTGTGCAACGGTAAGCTTTCTTGTTTCTGCATAGAATTTCTTTATATCTTACATATATTGTTATACTCCATTCCTTTTTGTCTGTTATTCTCTATTACAGAGGCTTTGGTTGTGAAGGTACGTGCATTTATAAGCATTATTCTACAATGTTGCAAATGTCCCATTAGATATTGTTCTTCTTTACACCAAACCTAATCGTAGACTGTGCTTCCTTCTTCCAATACAGACGTGAACGAATGTGCTTCTGCTAACGGCGGCTGTGCCCAGACTTGCACCAATACCATCGGGAGTTTCCAGTGCTCTTGTGGGGCTGGATACACCCTGCATGGCGGTGGGCTGTTGTGTGACGGTAAGCTTTTCGCCTTTCTTCAACGCCATTGTTGGATGTAATATCGAGCATATATTGCAGTGAAATGATTTGTGTATTCAAACTTCTACAATTTATCCCGAATTCTGTAACTTACAGACAAAGAAAAACTATTCTTCTTTTAACTTCCTAAAACCCAGTACCCCGAAACGTCAAAAATACTATATTGAGCCTTTATTTATAATTACTATAAAAAATACTACATTCAGCCTTGCCGAAGGGACTGTATATACTGTAATTCAAATTCCTGTCTTTGTCCACGTAGGTAACTCTTTGTAATGACCATTGGCTGCTTGCCTACGCCTTACTATATGTTTTTTTTTAGCCGGTCCCCGAAAAACATATATGAATAAATTCTGGTCTAAAATAGAATAAAATGATACATTTATCGGTTAATATGTCTTCGCAAATTCGTTTTCTTTGTTTGGAACACAGACGTAGATGAGTGCGCTTCTGCTAACGGCGGCTGTGAGCAGACTTGCACCAACAACGTGGGGAGTTTCATCTGTTCTTGTCCGGTTGGCTACAGTCTGAATGCCGGTGGGCTGTTGTGTGATGGTAGGCTTCTTTTGTTTTGCATATGTTATATCTATACTTATATTATATCTATACAAACACACACACACACACATCTACAATTGGGTTTTTTGTTTTGCATAGGTTATATCTATACTCATAGGTTATATCTATACTTATACTATAAAAGAATGTTCCTCTGCTAATAGCGGAGGTGCACCGACTTGCAAGAACACCATCGGGAGTTTCCAGTGTTTTTGTGGGGTTGGCAATAAACAATACTTTTATCGGCTAATATGTCTTCGCAATTCTTTGCACCACAGATGTGAACGAGTGTGGTTCTGGAAACGGCGGATGTGCCCAGACTTGCACCAACAACGTCGGGAGTTTCCTGTGCTCCTGTGGAGTCGGGTACACCCTGAATGTCGGTGGGCTGTTATGTGACGGTAAACAAATATTAAATATTATTACATGTTTTATACTTTAATACTATTTAATGATTTCATTATGTGTTTTCTATTAATATTTAAAAAGGAATTCACAATGTACAAATAATAATATCTACTTATCATACGAAGAAAATAAAAGAAAAGAACTGCGACAATCAAGACATATCAAAACCTGCAGGGATAGGGGAAAATTGGTAGTTATAAATAAATGGGGCCAGTAGTCTGTGACGGTACTCATTGGCATATATACCATGTTGTCGTTTTGATAATATGTTTCCATTGGATATTATACCCTCTTATTTACCGGTACCTAATTGTGATGATACATTTTTGTTTATTTCTTTAATAGATGTGAATGAATGCGCAGTTGCAAATGGTGGCTGTGACCAGGCTTGCTCCAACACCGTCGGGAGTTTTGATTGTGCGTGTGGGGGTGGCTACACCGTGGATCCCGATGGGACGTGTCACGGTAGGCCTCATAAGAATGACTTGAAGTAGCCACCATGCTGTGTTATACCAAGAAAGCTATTTCATGTTTTCATTTTGCCTTGCGTCGTTGTTGTTTTATCCCGAATACACAAAAATACCAGTATAACACACTAACCCTGACTTTTACAATAAATACTATATAATGTTACTGAAGGTATTGAACCATACTTCAGATATTAGGGTTTATGACCTGTGCTGCCTTTGCCCGCAGTCTTGCCAGTTCTCATAGGCATTGGCTAAATGGGTAGCCCTGGCTCTTTGTCTTTACAACCAACCTGATGAACAGATAAACACTTGTCTAAAAGAAAACAAATAGTCTACGCTTCTAAGTATATATGTATCGGTTAATACTATATATCATAGCATCACTTCTTTTTCCTTCGTTTGGATATAGACATAGACGAATGTGCCTCAGCAAATGGTGGCTGTGGACAAACTTGCACAAACAACATCGGGAGTTTCATCTGTTCTTGTGGGACTGGCTATATTCTCAATGGCGGTGGGCTGTTGTGCGACGGTAGTCTTCATTATTATTTATTTGTGCATTGCTACTTCAAAGTCTAACACTCAACATATATTCTATACTTCAATCATTTTCTATATTTCTTCGAATGTAGAGGCAACTGCTTTGGTTGCAAAGGTAATAAAAATTTTCCCCACCATGATATCACTTTAATAGTGTTTCTTTTGATCAATTTAGTCTTTAACATATACCTAAAAATTAAATCTGAGAATAGACTCTAATGACACTTCATGTTTTTTCTTCCATCACAGACGTGAATGAATGTGCTTCTGCTAACGGCGGCTGTGCACAGACTTGCACAAACAACGTGGGGAGTTTCGTGTGTTCATGTGGGGTTGGCTACACCCTGAATGTCGGTGGGCTGCTGTGTGATGGTAAGAATTTCTTCAGAATCTTTTTTTCGATGTCATAACAAATCAATAAAGCTCTATAATTATTCTGAGCTTCATGATTTATAATTAATTCTTTATTTTCTTAGCCATTAAACTAATGTGAAAATTTTAACACTAGATACTATATAGTCATACTAAGAGAAGGTACCCGGTATGATGTAAATATATTCAATTTTTTACGCCCTGTTTTTGTCCACGGGGCTTGCTCTTTGGAATAGGTATCGTCTATTTGGGTGACACTGGCTAAATGCCTTTACAGCCAAATCAACAATTTTTTTAAATACTGAAAACTACTTCCCTGAAAGAAAGCAGGAGTTTGCATTCTTACATTGTAATAAGACTGATGGCAATATTTATTGGCTAAAATATCACATTATCAATTTTTCTCTGTTCTGAGTACAGACGTAAATGAATGTGCCTCTGCGAATGGCGGGTGTGCCCAGGCTTGCACCAACACCATCGGGAGTTACAACTGTGGTTGTGGGCCTGGCTATACTTTGAATGGGGCGTTGTGTGACGGTAGGTTTCCTCTGTTTTGGACAGCATTTCTTCATTAACACTCCTAAAAGTCACATACAGCTGCAATAACAATGATAAGAGAATGTCATGAAAGTCCATCTGTGTTGGTAGTTACATGTTTAGAGTTAAAACTTTTGGTCCAACACAAAAAAGTTCCCTCACCTGAGGAAGACCAGAGTGACTAGTCGAAAGATCTAGGTGAGAGAACTTCTTTGTGTTGGACCAAAAGTTTTAACTCTAAACAGATAAGAGAATGTGTATATTTTAGTGCCTATATTTAAGCTTCTAACTACGTTCCGTTTGTTTTGATACAACAGACATAGATGAGTGCGCTAGTGCTAACGGTGGTTGTGAGCAGACGTGCACTAACAGCATCGGCAGTTTTGTGTGTTCGTGTTCAGCCGGTTATAACTTGAACATTGACGGCTTGGCATGTGACGGTAAGCATTTTCCACGAAAATGATTAATAAAACAGCCTCTTGCCAAATAGTTGCTGCCAAGATGAAAGTACATGGTATGCAAATGACGATAAATTTTATCATTTCATCATCAATATTATATTATAAGCACTTATTTTTTAGTATGCAAGCAAGTTTCATTTCATTTTTTTTATTTTCCCAAAATATGTTCCAATTTTAAGTGCATCGTTTTCGAATATACAATTGTTTAGTCGTGGTATAGTCTAACTGCTGACTTGCAGTATTCATTAAAAACGAGAAAATATTCTTTCTTCCCACATTGATGTTATCTTATGCTATTCTTGTTATCATACAACATAACTGTAGTCTGTAGGAATATTTTGGTATCGAAGGACCATCCAACATAACTAACTGCATTCTATATCGTTATACAGAGGCAGCATGCCCCGTGCTGACAGCCCCAGCAAACGGTGCAATGACTGGATCACATTTCTATCAAGACGTGGCAACGTTCACGTGTGATTCTGGATACGATCTTGTAGGAAATACTGCAATAACTTGTCAAGCTGATACCACATGGAGTGGAGCTGCACCAACATGCACACGTAGGACAATAATTATTATAGTATCATTTTGCACATTTTTTAAAAACCATTTTTAATTAAATGTTCTAAAATTTAAAATTCTATTCTTATCTATTAGGCAAAGAGTGCCCGCTACTGACAGCTCCTGTAGATGGAGCAATGACTGGATCTAACTTCTATCAAGACGTGTTGACATTCACGTGCGATCCAGGTTACGATCTTGTAGGAAATCCCACAATAACTTGCCAAGCTGATGCCACATGGAGTGGAACCGTCCCTACTTGCACACGTACGATAGAGATTCACTACTTTTAGTGTGTGTGTTCATGTACATGTATGTGTGTTTCATTTGTTGAGTTCCTCAATTCATTCAAGTTTTCCTTCTGTCAAATATACTGTTCTAAAATGTTATCATTATTCCATACAATAGGGAAGGAGTGCCCGCTACTGACAGCCCCTACAAACGGTGCAGTGACTGGATCTAACTTCTATCAAGACGTGGTAACGTTCACGTGTGATACTGGATACAACCTTGCCGGAGATCCTTCATTAACTTGCCAAGCTGATGCCACATGGAGTGCGGCCGCCCCAACATGCACACGTATGGCCTGATATGTCTTTTAATGGCTATTTTTTGTCATTTGAGTTTAAATTGTTTTTCCAAATCGATCATTTTTCTCTCTATCTTTGAAACGAACAGTATAAAAATCCATTATTATCACTTTATTTAATAGTCAACCAGTGCCCGCTGCTGACAGCCCCTGCAAACGGTGCAATGACTGGAACAAATTTCTATCAAGACGTGGTAACGTTCACATGTGATTCTGGATACGACCTTGTTGGAAATACTGCAATAACTTGTCAAGCTGATACCACATGGAGTGGAGCTGTTCCAACATGCACACGTATGACTAGACAAATCTTTTATTGAATATTTTCGTTATTTGACTTTGTGCATTTCTTTCTAACCCAATCCTTTGTCTCCGAATACTTTATGAAAATGTATTAATTTCTTACCTAAAAGGCAAGGAGTGCCCGCTACTCGCAGCTCCTGCAAACGGTGCAGTGGCTGGAGCTAACTTCTATCAAGATGTGTTGACGTTCACGTGCGATTCTGGATACGATCTTGTAGGAAGTTCTTCATTAACCTGCCAAGCTGATGCCACATGGAGTGGAACCGCCCCTACTTGCACACGTACGATAAAGATTCACTACTTTTAGTGTGTGCGTACATGTGTGTGTGCGTTTCCTTTGAGTCATTGAATTCGTTCAAGCCTTTCTTGTGTCAAATGTACTGTTCTGAACTGTTACCATTATGTGATACAATAGGGAAGGTATGCCCGCTACTGACAGCTCCCGTTAACGGCGCAGTGACTGGATCTAATCTCTATGAAGATGTGGCAACGTTCACGTGTGATTCTGGATACAACCTTGTAGGAAGTTCCACAATAATTTGCCAAGCTGATGCTACATGGAGTGGGGCCGACCCAACATGCGCACGTATGACTAAATATGTATTTTATAGACATTTTTGTCATTTGAGAGTAGACATTGTTTTTCCAAATCGATCATTTTCTCTCTATCTGTGGAAAGAAAAGTTTTAAAGTCCATAATTATTACTTTATTTAATAGGCAACCAGTGTCCACTACTGTCAGCCCCTACAAACGGTGCAATGACTGGAACAAATTTCTATCAAGACGTGGTAACGTTCACGTGTGATTCTGGATACGACCTTGTAGGAAGTTCCACATTAACTTGTCAAGCTGATACCACATGGACTGGGGCCGCCCCAACATGCACACGTATGACTAGACATATCTTTTAATGGATATTTTTGTTACTCAATTTTGTGCATTTCTTTCTAACCCAATCCTTCTTCTCCAATTACTTTGATAAAAATGTATCATTCCTTCATTTAAAAGGCAAGGAGTGCCCGCTACTGACAGCTCCTGCAAACGGTGCGATGACTGGGTCAAATTTCTATCAAGACGTGGCAACGTTTACGTGCGATTCAGGATACAACCTTGTAGGAAATTCTTCATTAACCTGCCAAGCTGATGCCACATGGAGTGGGAACGTCCCAATATGCCAACGTATGACAAAAATTCGACTTTTATTGTTGTTTATTTTCGAGTCTTTTAATTCATTTAAAGACAATTTTCTTTCTTGTGTAAAAGACTGTCCTGAACATATATTCTTACTTTATTAAATAGGAAAGGAGTGCCCGCTACTGACAGCTCCTGCAAACGGTGCGATGACAGGATCTAATTTCTATCAAGACGTGGTACAATTCACGTGTGGTTCTGGATACGACCTTGTAGGAAATCCCACAGTAACTTGCCAAGCTGATGCCACATGGAGTGGAACCGTCCCGACATGCACACGTATGATAGAGACTCCCTAACTCGAATTTTTGTTTTGGATGTATGTGTGTTTCGTTTGAGTCATTAATTGTATTCATAAATATCGAATCTTTATCAATTTGAAAGAGATTATATAATGATCTGAATTTCCATTCGTACTTCATGTAACAGGTAAGCAGTGCCCGCTACTGACAGCCTCTGCAAACGGTGCAATGACTGGATCAAATTTTTACCAAGATGTGGCACAGTTCACGTGTGATACAGGTTATGATCGTGTAGGAAATGCTGCAGTAACCTGCCAAGCTGATGCCACATGGAGTGGAAACGTCCCAACATGCACACGTATGACTAGACACCTTTCTTACTGAATATTTTTCTTATTTGAGCTGTACATTTATTTTGAAGTCAATCCTTTTTAGTCTAAAGAATAGTATAAAATCTATACTTACTTTATTTTATAGTCAAGGAGTGCCCGCTGCTGTCAGCCCCTACAAACGGTGCAATGACTGGAACAAATTACTATCAAGACATGGCAACGTTCACGTGCGATTCTGGATACGACCTTGTAGGAAATCCTATATTAACATGCCAAGCTGATGCTACATGGGATTTAACCGTCCCAATATGCACACGTACGTCAACGATTTTCTAAAACGACTTTTATTCGGCTTTATTTTTGAGTCTTTGATTTCATATCAAGCTACCCAAACGTCTTTTTGTTAAATATACTGTTCTGAACGTATTTTCTTATTTTATGCAATAGGCAAAGAGTGCCCGCTACTGGCAGCTCCTGCAAACGGTGCAAAGATTGGATCTAATTTCTATCAAGACGTGCTACATTTCACCTGCAGTTCTGGATACGACCTTGTAGGAAATCTCTCGATAACTTGCCAAGCTGATGCCACATGGAGTGGATCCGTCCCGACATGCACACGTATGACTAAGATATTTTTGACGTTTAGATTTTTTCGTATTGTAACCTATTGATATCTATTCAGATTGTCAATTTCTAAACGTTAGTACCTTTATTGTGAAAGAGGCTTCTGTATTTTTTTTTAATTCTTTCAGCGGTGGAGTGCCCACTTTTGACAGCTCCTGTAAATGGTTCAATGACTGGATCCAATTTTTATCAAGACCTGGTGCACTTCACATGCATTCCTGGATACGAACTAGACGGGAGGTCTTCCTTAGCATGTCGAGCTGATGCCACATGGAGCGGAACCGTTCCAACATGCATACGTACGATAAAGAAAATATAGTTTTGCTGACTTTGTATTTCTTTTGTAATCATCAATTTCTGTCAAATGCATAACACTTTATGCTGTCAAGGGTGATGCATTAAAAACCTTTTTTTTCTTACCTAGGTGTGCAGTGCCCGGTGTTAGCAGCTCCTTCAAACGGTGGAATGACTGGGTCCAATTCGTACGAAGACTTGGTACAATTCACTTGCAACTCTGGATATGATCGTCTTGGAAATACTGCTTTAGTATGCCAAGCTGATACCACATGGAATGGAACCGTCCCGTCATGCACACGTAGGATATATTCTTTTCTTTGCGGAATAGGACATCTCTTTGATAAAACTGCTTATCTTTTTATGGTGTCAAAATTATTCGTATATTTATTATTTATTAGATTGCTATTCAATCTTCCCCAGGTATAGAGTGTCCACTTCTGACAGCTCCTGCAAACGGTGCACAGACCGGTTCTAATTTCTATCAAGACGCGATGTACTTCTCGTGCTATTCTGGATTCGATCTTGTTGGAAATTCTGTCATAACGTGTCAAGCTGATGAAACGTGGACTGCGGCCGTCCCAACATGCACACGTGAGAAAGTATACTTTGTATAGTCATAATAATTTCGTTGATGTTAGTTTTCTAAATTTTTTTACAGTTTTTATACAGTAAAGTCAGAAGGTACGGAATTTGCCGTCTTGTCGTTTCACCGACCTCTGAGTCTGACCCCTGAAAATAATAAAACATTTCAAAAATAGAAATGAAAAAATAAAAAAAAGAAAATAAAAAGTAAAAAGTAAAAAGTAAAAAAATTAAAATAAAAAATAGAAAATAGAAAAAAATTAACATAAAATAAATAATAAATAATTACGACCTCTGATCTAAAATGATTAAAAACATTGAAAAAATGAAAGTAAAGAATGAAAATATTAAAAATAAAAATAAAAATTAAGAAGTAAACAAGTAAGAATGAAGAAAAAATTAAAAATAAAAATTAAAA
>NW_017803268.1:3693616-3694371 GCF_001625305.1 Branchiostoma belcheri | reverse complement strand
GCATTACTTCATAGATATAAAGCGTGTTTTGTGGTGCTTTGGAGTTGATAATCTTTTTCGTACACGAGCAAATTTGCAAGAAAAACAAGTTGAAACAAGTTTTACTTCCACCATCATCAAATTATATGTACTCTAAAACATGACACTAAAAGTCACACAATGTAAACTCTCACAAGCAAATTCATAGTCACAACAACTGTAAAGGGGACAAAATTTATTCAATTTACATGTAATACCTAGATCCTGCCTTGATCCAAAGTTAAACAGCTTTCTCAAACAAAAACTCCCGCCATGTGGCCGCCATGCATAACAAAGAAAATGACTGAGCCAACATGGCATCCAGAAGATCGCGCCTGATTGGTCAGGAAGTAAAACAATCCACGATTGGCTCCTTTACATCATGTGACTGAGTGCAGGAGCGCCTCTAGCGATATTGGTATCAACTGCAGCAAATTTCATTGGAGTCAATCCCTGTTCGGTGTAACCGGCCTGTGGGGTCTAAACTATGACGTTTTTTATTTTTATTTTCATTCGGCAAAAAAAGGAAGCGGCGAATCCGTTAACCAAGGAAATAAATTGGTGTGGCCTAATAATTTCGTTGATGTTAGTTTTCTAAATTTTTTACAGTTTTTATACAGTAAAGTCAGAAGGTACGGAATTTGCCGTCTTGTTGTGTCACCGACCTCTGAGTCTGACCCCTGAAAATAATAAAACATTTCAAAAATAGAAATGAAAAAATAAAAAAAAGAAAGTAA
>NW_017803268.1:3638203-3693596 GCF_001625305.1 Branchiostoma belcheri | reverse complement strand
GTACACGTAAGATTGAAAACATCTTTGCTTACTATCAATATGTAAGAATTTCTTATTGAAAACTTATTTGCTTACCATCAATATTTCTGTTAAAGATTACCATAAAATGCATTTCCATCACCAAAGGTGGTGTTCTATTTGCTCATCAACAGATTTAAACAGACTTTTTTAAAATTTTATCTTTACTAGGTGTTGAGTGCCCAGCCCTGATAGCTCCTGTGAACGGTGAAATGACGGGATTTAACTTCTACCAAGACGTGATGCAGTTCTCGTGTGATTCTGGATACGACCTTATTGGGAGCGTCAGTTTGACCTGCCAGGCTGATCGTACGTGGAGCGGGTTCACCCCAACGTGCACACGTAAGTTTAGCTCTGCCAAAGCACACAGTCAGAAAATCATTGTTTTCAAAATTGTACAACGCATTGCCATTTTATTTGACAATATTCTTGGATAATGACTGCTATATCGCGGGCGTTGACTTGGGCTAAGTAAGTAGCTAGCAAATTTATGGTAATTGTGAAGTGCCTTAAAAGCACCAACATACACGTCATGAGACATTGATAGACAAATGTTGCAATTCAACATGATTGTCTACTTTTATAGCTAAGTATTGACATAATTAACTTGAATTTTTTTTTTCAATTTTCATATCAGGTGTGCAGTGCCCAGTGTTGTCGTCTCCAATGAATGGTGTTGCGACTGGCCCAAACTTCTACATGGACACGGTTCACTTCACGTGTAACACAGGATATTATCTGATCGGAGATTCCAGCTCCACCTGTCGAGCAGATCAATCTTGGAGTAATAACGTCCCTTCATGCAGCGGTAGGGTGTTTTAACAATCATATTGTGTATTTTAAATCCCATAGATTCTAGTACGACTTGGTTTCATTCCAAGTACGTAGCAGTGTCATCTCTATATGGTAAAAACATGCGTATTATCTGGTTAAGGTCAGGTGGCGTTTGCAGGTAACTTTTCGAGATAGACAAGCGGTTTTTTGGCTCAATACTAATACTTTAACTTGTTTATAGTTGTATTATACTGTTGCCAATAAGAGTAATGTTAATTTTCAACCAGTATGTCTTTCTCGTGTTCTAACTAAAGCTTTAAACCAGCAATGCGCTATTTTCTGTATCTGTATAGTTATGATTCTACTCATTATCTACTCATTATTAACTCATCCATTTATGTACACTTAACAATAATGTTAATCATTTGGATTTCTTCTATTTAATTTCCGTCAATCCAGACATCAATGAGTGTTCAGTTGCAAATGGTGGCTGTGACCATGTGTGCACCAACACCATGGGTACATTTCACTGCTCCTGCGTAACTGGCTACACCTTGGATGCAGACGGCTATTCCTGCAGTGGTAAGGTTCACAGACTCACAAACTGGATAAAATTGCTTGCATATAAAATGTGCAACACCATTTCATTTCATTTCATTTATTGGTGATGCCACAACGCATTACAAGTGGGAGCCAGGCACAACATAGGACAAGTCAATACAATATACAGGACCTAACAACAAGTTACGAATATCCAAATAGCAAAACATAACAGTGCATTATACAATATCGAAGACACATCATCATCGAATTAATATAGTAATCATAATAATATCTATAGTCAAAAATGGAAAGGAAAGGAAAGATGGAACGGTTGGAAAGTCAAAAAAGCTAAAAGTTGTTAAAAAATTAGTAATCTGATGAGAGGTGGTTCCTGCATTTGGCCTTGTTTAAGTCCTACCTGTTAAGTACAAGCACGCTACGTGTAGCTCATCGCGAGTAACTGACTGCATGTTAGAAGAATACCGTGTTCTAACTTTTATGGAAATATATTTCCCTGATACTTCTTTTAAATTACTAAAGTACCAAGCTACCTGATACTACTACATATAAAATTTTCAATTTTGTCCATTTTTTTCAGACATCAATGAATGTAACTTTGGAAACGGCGGTTGTCAACAAAACTGTATCAACCTCATCGGAAGCTTCCACTGCTCCTGTGGGATTGGCTACGAGTTGAATAGTGATGGTTTTTATTGTGATGGTTAGTATATGTTGAACTGAATTAATCAAATTTGTTTATGCATTTTTAATTGTTTATATACTGACTTTGTGGTATTAAAAAATTCCCGCATACATTTTTATGCTTATACCTTCACCTAACATCATTATTGCTAGAGGCAATACATTAGTGTTTTGTTGCAGCTCTAGAAAAAAGATGTTATTTTAAGCACAGCAAATATGATAACTGTACAATATTCATGCATGTTAATGATAATTTTTTTTCTTGCAGATAAAGATGAGTGTTTTATTGCAAACGGTGGCTGCGATCAGACATGTTCCAACACCATCGGTAGTTTCTTTTGTTCCTGTGGGACCGGATACGTTTTGAACGGCAATGGATTTTTCTGCGACGGTACGCACGTTTTCATTATTTTTAAAAACATTGATATGCCTATTGTATGTGCCGTTATGTTTGTTTTTTTTTGTTTTCATAGTTCAGTATTTAACGGAGAGCATTTTTCATTGAGTAATTTATACAGGTTTAGAGAAAATGTTTATTTTTCAAATAAGAATCATAAGTGCATTTCTTTTCTGGCTACTCTCTTTTTTTACTCTGTGTGCGTTGCAGTAATGTTTATCTGAGCCTGCTTTTCTTTTTTGTAAATTGTAGAATTCTTATCATGCTGAAAGGGTGTTGGAAAACATTGATCACATTGCGATATGTATATATATTTGTCATTAATTCTAAATGGTCACGGGTATAAAATTAAAAAAAAACTGACAAAGTATACGTGAGTCTCAAAAACCCTGCTAGTAAAATACTTGTAAAAATTACCTCCTTCAATACAACATCATCCTTATGATTTTTTTATTTGTGAAATGTCAAAATTGATGTATTTTTAACAGACATTAACGAATGCCTGTCTGCAAACGGTGGCTGTCAGCACATATGTACTAACGTCCTTGGGAGTTTCCAGTGCTCGTGCCTGAATGGCTACATCCTAAACGGCGATGGACTTGCTTGTGATGGTAAGTACCCTTCTTATTACCTAATTTTTGAAAATTTTAGAAAAATATCTATCATTACTCGTAAGATACAACATAAGTCTTTTAAGAATATGAAGTCTTTGTTCTAAACCATGCCTAAGCATTTTTATGTCCATGGGTTATATTTATTGTCTTTAAAATTCGAAACAGCTGCATTGATACCAATATCGTAATTGACCAATTTAACATGAGTGACTATTCATATCTAAATTGCTGTCTACCTCTAAGATATCTTTCAACCTAACCGTTAAAGTTTTAGAATAAACACCTTGAACATTAGGCACAAAAACGTACCTTAACGCAGTCTGGTTCGCTGTGAGTGGAATGAAGAGACTAGCAGCTATCATGTTGGAATAAAAGACAAGGATTTAATTGAGACTGTGATATAAATGCTTTTATACACAAACACAGACGTGGATGAATGTAGTGCTGGAAATGGTGGATGTGAGCAGACTTGTACCAACCTTATCCCGAGTTTCCAATGTTCGTGCGATGTTGGGTACAACCTGAATGTCGACGGGTTCTCATGCGATGGTAGGAGTTTACGATTCCTTAAACTTTGGCGGTAAAGCTAGCTACAATAAGAAATATGAATTCTTCATCAAAACAAGTTGAAAAACTCTTTTAAAAATTCATTCACAATGCCATACAAAAGATTCTCGCAATTGCCATCTTCATTTTTTACAAAATGGAAAAAATAGACCACAGAAAGTTTACAATATCCATTTCAATTTTTATTGGATTACGTTTTATGAAAAATACTATTTCCTTTGTGTGCCACCTACAACGGTGTACATTTCATAACTGAATTACAATTTTAAGTCAATTAAAACATTGGTCCATATCAATTTTACATATCATACAAAAATTGATTTTTTGGCACTTTTAAGGATTCTAAAAAAAATTACCATCTACTGCACCATGCTGTAGGCTAACGTATCTTCTTACTATACGTTAGTCCAACATTATATGTTTCACACTACAGACGTGAACGAATGTTCCTCTGCAAATGGTGGGTGTCAACAAACTTGCACGAACAACATCGGGAGTTTCCAGTGTTCTTGTGTTGACGGTTACAACTTGAATGCTGATGGACTTGCATGTGATGGTGGGTGTCTTGCATTTATGTTCTTGAAATTTTCTGCATTAACTCAATGCAAAAAAAGCCACCCTACAAGCAGACATCTGCCTTTTATTGAAGTGGCCATTTTGTATTTTCAACGATGATGCTTGACAATGCAGCAATTTATACAGCACTTTTCTGTTGTTTCTATATTGGTTCTTCTATAACATCCTTTCTCTTTCAATGCAGACGTGGATGAATGCTTAAATGCAAACGGCGGTTGCGAGCAGACTTGCACCAACACCGTCCCCGGTTTTGAGTGTTCGTGTGGAATCGGCTACAGCTTAAATGGCAATGGGGCTTCTTGTGACGGTAAGACCTAAAGCTGTTAAATGCTTTTAAAACTTAATCATGAATCTCAGGAAATGAAATTTTGAATTGAATCTTTTTACATATCAAAATTGCCTTCTTCAGATATCAATGAATGTGGTACTGCAAATGGAGGCTGTGAGCAGAACTGTACCAACACCGTAGGAAGTTTCCAGTGTGTCTGCCTCACTGGCTTCGTTTTGAATGCCAACGGTTTTTCATGTGACGGTAGGAAACCTATGTATTATTAGCATGCAATGGCTTTTCCCCACGCATTGCTAGTTAAACAATTGCAAAATGGAAGGTGTTAAATCGGCTATTCTGGTTCTTCCTCTAAAGTAGTGTATATGTAGATGTAGATGTAGAAGTACGCAAATATGCATGCAAAACTTTGTTCATGCACATAATACTTATTTCACTGATATAGCTTTATTTTACTACAGGCTTTGAGATGGCACTATAAATATGACTACGCTTTATGTAATTTATAATTTTACTTTCTTACAGATATAAACGAGTGCAATACTGCCAATGGCGGCTGCTCCCAGGTTTGTAACAACACCATCGGTAGTTATGAATGCTTCTGTCGCACAGGATACAAGCTGAACGTTTACGGGTTTGCCTGTGATGGTAAGCAGGATTACTGTAATATCGTTAATTAAAAAAAATGTTACAAAAGGCTACGTCTTTCTCCTAATACCATAGAACTACACTAAAGATAAAAAGTCATTCATGCTACATCAAACTATATCGACGTACCTATGTAACTAGTAGATCCCATTATTTACCAGTAAACTGACAAATACCATTACAATTCTTTCAGGCCTTCTTCAGTTATGTTGACCACAACTATTCGGAAAGATACACAGACACTCACTCGTCTTTATCGACACAAAACGATACCACAATTTTTCAGGAAGGTATACGTACTAATCGGTCTTTCATCAAAATGTGCTCTTCTTTCTACAGACATTGATGAATGTGACACTGCAAACGGAGGCTGTGGACAGTTTTGCACCAACACTGTGGGGAACTTCAGCTGTTACTGTGCAGCTGGGTACAGTTTGAATACGGACGGTTTTGCATGTGATGGTAAGAAGTTTTCTCTTGTAGTGGAAAATTACGACCTTGTTTGAAATACAACCACCTGAATTTGCCATAATGATCTTTAGAAACGGAACATTCAATTAGATTGTGGACAAGCTTTTCCTTAAAAGTACGCAGATTGTTGTATTGAACGGATCTTTTTTATTGATTAAAAGGTATTGTTGTTCTCTTTTTGGATCCCTTAATTTTAAAGGACTTTTGAATTGGATTTAGGTAAACAAATTGGCCTTGTGACGTATTACGCACCGTAGCGATTTTGCACGTCGGTCCCTTCGCTCTGTTGCAATCCAGCCGACATGTAAGTCTGTAACTAACTAATTACACAATTTAGTGATGTCCTCACATCACCAGGAAATGATTATTTTCAGGATTCGACCCGGTTTCGCATCTGTTGTGCTCGACTGTAACCACTACATCAATATCCATAAACTGGATCGAACCAGTCTGTGATACAAGTGGATACGGCATTATCTACTTACCTACGCAAGGTTAGTGTTAATCAAGTTACAAAACAAAACCGTTCCTTTTTTTCTTTTGTATAGGTTAATATAATTTTATATCTTTTATTTGGCGGTTTTATTCAGGATAAATACCAAAGTAAACCCTTAGCCAATGAATGTCTTATTCTGTACTTTATTGGTCTCGTTTTGTATGTTATTGGTTCGTTGCAATTACATCGTCGTTTTTTTCTAGGATTCGTTCAGTCCTCCCCGGAGACATCTATCAGGCGTCCTGGAGACACAAACGCAACCATATCTGGCCTGTTCAGCGGAGTGCAGTACTCCATTTCCGTTCTCGCATTTGGGCTATGGAATGATAGCGCGAGCGTCAGCATCGAGTGTATAACTGGTGAGTAAAGAATATTAATAGAGTAAAGAATATTAATAAATCTATGTAGTAGCTGTTGTTACGGTTTCCATTGTGTAATTCATCGAAGAATAACACTATTAACACGACATTTGCTTGTTGTAAGTCCAAAGGTGAATCATAAGAAAGTAAACCCTTGCAACATTAAATATATCTGTCTTCGAGAAGTTTAGCTCTGAACTGATAGTGTTACTTAATGGCCAGAAATTGTTCTTCATACGACAAAAACAGTTACTTAAGCAACTGGATATTATTTATATCAGATAGCATCCACTACCTTTCGTCAATGACTGCAGGAGAAATGAAGGTTTATAAGCACGTATTTTAAGTGAAGACCATTTTTTGAAAGTCCAAAAGGAAATAAAAGTTAGACAAGTCAAGACGAGGATGATGCAAATTAGTCAGGGAGCTCCTGTTGTTTCAGAACAGGAGCTTGTACTTCTACTTCATAGTTTGTTGCTGTAGAGTAAGAATTTAACAATTGCTTTTTTTAAATTCCTTTTAAAATTAAAGGACTCCCACCTCCTACCAATGTGACCTTTAGTCTGGATAGCCGTGAGTCGGTCACTGTACATTGGTCACAGCCTGGTCAGACCGTGGTGCTGGGCTACAGGGCGTGGCTGACAGACAAGGGAACCATGTCCGTCACTTCTTCACGGCATCTTCCTCAGTCAGCTACTTCGGCTACCTTCACGTCTCTAGTTCCTGCCACAGAGTACGTGGTGTCAGTAAGCTGTGTCAGCGCGTTCTTCGAGGGACCACTAACTGAAGTAACATTCGTAACAGGTAAAGGACGAGTAATAATAAATTATGTTATTTTGTTGACTTTTGTTGCTGTTTTCAGTTCCTTTCCATGCCGTGCTATATTATCTCATACTATGGACTACTATTATATATATGTTGATACAAAAGGGATGTAATGTGCTGCAATGGCAACATTACAGCATTACATTCGTGTGCAGTTTATTATTAATTGTCAGGAAGATGATCTTTAATTGCTTTTGATATTTAACCCTCAGAAACCGATCCTCCAGTGCGTCTATTTGTGGACGGCATAAGTCACAGAAGTCTGGCACTTTTCTGGACCCCGCCAGTTGCCAGGCTTATAGGCTACGAGCTCACGTACGGCAGCATAGAACAACACAGGAGACGACGATCCACAGTTTCTGTCACCCTTCCTGGTTACAGTGATAACTATGTGATCCAGGACCTGCTCCCTGCCACTCAGTACGTGTTCAGCTTGACGGCGGTCAGTCGTTTTGGGCGGAGCACAACAATAACATTAACGGGCACAACAGGTAACAAACCACATAGATCATCAAGAACATTTTCAGGCATAACAGGTAAACGAAGTACAACATCATAGCAAGGATACATGTAACTAATTATAATGTTAACAGAATTTATGTACATTGTGTAATAAGACAAACATTTGATGACACAAAGAGTTGGACTGCATCAGTGGCTTCAACAGAAGTTTTGATCCTTTATACAGTCTGTTTATAATGGAAAACCCTTTGTAATTCTTTGCATTCTGAAGGCACGGATCCACCATCTGACTTGAAAGTTCACAAGGTTTCCTCCACCTGGTTGTATGTGAAATGGACTCCACCTGTCGCAGCTGTTGTCTCTTATCACCTGGAGGTGATAGAACCAGCAAGCCAGGTCGAGATGCACTTTAGGTGAGTTAAATGCCATAACGTGAAGATAATTGAGAATATTGTATGCATCTTGTATATAGCTTACATAATGGAATCGTAGGAACCATCAATTATTCAAGGTTATATAGAAAACAGCTTACTGATCTAGCTTACTGATCTAGCAATCAACTGAATCACTTTGATATTTTGAACTGGTAAACGTAGTCACATGGTACCTAAAATTAGATCAAAAGACTATTTAGAGTCAATTCCACGTCACCGTGTGGGTTGCTATTGTCATTATTTAGAAATGTTTTGAATTCTTTGTAATTGTTTGGCTAAGAAATTTCATAATTTGGAAATATTTTGAATATCTTTTCAACATTCTAAATAATTCCCTGGTTTTGTAAATTGTTTGAAATATTCCTGATGTCGAATATGACATTTCCAATAGTTTCTAAATATTTCTAACAGCACTCTACCATTTTGTACCATTATTTCGAATTATTTGTAAATAGGTCAGTGGGATGGGAAGGAAGTAATTCACACATCCCTGTGAAGTACAGGGTAGACTGCCTGTGAGTCAGGCATTGATGCCTTACAACAATAGAGCCACCAGTGTCCAGCAGTGAAATCTAAAAATATACAGAAGAAGACAAAAGAGTCGGATTATCACCTACTTTTATGGGGGCAATACCCACATCTACCATTTGGTTATTTGTTAGAAATATTTCTAAATATTTCGAATAGTGAAAGAAACACATAGGTAGTTCAAATTTGTTCTAAATAAAGAGATCTTTGTACAGCCACTTACAAAATGTTTCAGAAATATCTAAATGAATTCAAATATATTCAAATTTTTGTTTTCAAATTTTTGAAACATTTAGAACTTTTGTTACTGTGCTGTTCTTTTCTTCTAAATAATTCAAAAGTATTACAAACATGGAGAAAAAAACCACACGGTGACGCGGAATGGACTCTACCCAGAAAACATCTGAGCAAAAATGGATTTGGACTTAAATGTTATGGGTTTTAAATTCTGACAACCATTTGTAGACGTGTTTGTTTTTATACCACAGCATACCCCTTTCTTTAACCGCTTTCAACGTAACGAATCTCATCCCAACGACAAAGTACGTCATCCGGATTGCAGCCGTCAGCGTGTACGGACGTAGTGTCAACATTGAGACCTTTGGTAGCACAGGTATTATTCATTATTTAACTCAGGCACAGCGCTCATATGGAAAGGAAAACAACGGCCGTATACAGTATGTGATGTGTTACTTGTATTTGTTGCTATCTTAGTAGTATGTGTGTGTGTGTGTGTGTGTGTGCGCGCGCGCGCGCGCTCGCGTGTGTGTGTGTGTGTGTGTGTGTGTGCGTGCGTGCGTGCGTGCGTGTGTGTGTGTGTGTGTGTGAAGCACGGCATCAACAAGACTTGCTGCCTAGTGTTGCAATAAGTGTTGTTATTGCTGCAATTTGAATAAATTAATAAAGACAGCTTTATGTGTATGAAAGTGTAGAAAAAATATGAACTTATCTTAACATCAAAGTGGTATTTAAAATCAAGACATGTACAACATGTGCGCAAATGTTGTTCATATAATGGATATTCTAGACAGCAAATGTTTAGTAGAATTCTAAACGTGTGTATCTCAACAGTTGCCGTCAGTGACTTTTCAATACTGAAGAAAACAACATCTGCTACAACAACAGAGAACCGTGGATTTTGGACCACAGATGCGTTCTGGTTTGATCAACTCTACACCACTCCCAGCATAGGTAACAGTCTCTTCAAATATGGAGTAAAATAATGACATGGGAGCAGGCAGGTAATTCTTACTTTCAAGATTGCAAACTAGGCGTTTACTATACAATACTGTGAATAAGCTTTTTGATAATGATAACAATGTATTTGTTGTTGTTGAGAATCTCGACGTACTTAGAGGTTACTTAGCAAACCTACATTTACTTTGCAGGTTCTACACTAGAACCTAAAAGATTTGTGTTGGAGGAACTGGAAACAACAACGATGTCTGCTACAACAGGTTAGTGTAGGAAACAGTAAAAACTTATGTCTCATCCATTTACACTAAGTAAGCAACTTATCAATTATCTATTAGTAAGCTCTTAATTGAGTATACTGAGAATAAAAATTCAAATGTTTAATGTTTTATCAATAACTTCTCAACTACTGCAATTCATATGATTTTTGTAATTCTACAGATAACCATTTCCTAAATGATGTATCGACCACACCTATGACGTTACCCGGTACGTCTACAGCAATATATAAAATCATATATATTTTATAGTAGACCATTCTTTATAATTATTGTTGTTTTGAACCAACTTTTGTATTTGTCTGTGTTGATACGTTTTCTGAAAGAAGGAACGTTAAAATATTGGTTTTGTTTTACCATTTTTTTTCAGCTAACGGCTATGGCATACTGCACCATACTGTAGAAAGCACACTAACTCTGCTCCAAAGGGTAAGATGAGTTTTCGTTTCAAAATATTTCTAATGTTATCTGCAGACTTGTAGTCACAGGGATTGTCGTAATACAGATAATATTTCATAGCCATAGGAATAACATCATAACATTTCATAACACCACCATTAAATTCTTCTTTTCATCTCGTGTAGATAAAACGTCTGACAGTTCGAGTGGATCAATA
The DNA here is from genome assembly GCF_001625305.1 of Branchiostoma belcheri. NCBI lineage: Eukaryota > Metazoa > Chordata > Leptocardii > Amphioxiformes > Branchiostomatidae > Branchiostoma > Branchiostoma belcheri. The sequence goes on along the minus strand of NW_017803268.1, from coordinate 3,682,808 downwards.
CTTGCAAGAAGAAACATCCTCAGAAAATACCTTCCTCATCGTAACAGAAATCCATGGCCTGTTCCAAATAGACTCCTTCCCAGTGTCGTCAACTGACTTCCTAATTGAACTGGTAGGACAAAATAGATTTTATGTCCATGTTTTTTTACATGATACCCGCGGATGATTGATTGATTTATTGATTGATTGATTGTTTTTTTAGAATTTACACAGATACGAACAAATAATTTTGATATAATAAATCGACACGGTCATAATCTTCATGTCATTCCCCACAGGAAGCAGCTATACAACTGTATAGAAAGTCTACTGAACTTATAAGAGCGTCACAGGGGACAAAAATATCAACGATGGAGACAATAAATGATGGTAAGGATAGCGTATAAAGGCAGTTTAAATTACATCCATTGGTATCCATGAATGCTGAATGATATTTGTACTAGATTACTACAATATTAGACAGAATGTAGTATTCTATAATGTGCTTTGTTCTTTCTTTTCTGGTTAGCTAGTTGACTTATGTACTGCCTAAATTTTTTAATGAATATTTATTTCAATTCAATGTATGATGTTTGTTTCTAGGGTAACATTTTCGACCTATAACGTTATGATTTTTTTATTGATTCTTTTACTGCTTCAGTTTCAGTACAAACAGTTTCCCGTCTGGTACAAATGCTGCCTGTCGGAAATTCGACCGTTTTTGACACTTCTGTGGATCTTTTCCAAATGGAGGTCATCGATATCAACTCGCCAGACATTTCCCCAAAACAACAACTCAAGACCATAAAAGACAAGCAGTTCAATTTTGAGCTTCAGGTTGGTTGCAAAACTTTTTCGGGGCTGTACTCAGTGAGTACTTATATCATCATGAGAACAAAATAAGACATCTTTGGAAATGATGTTTTGGATGGCTGAGCTGTGGGTTGATATATGTTTGTCCGGGCATAATAGGTTGACATTACGTGAGTGTGGAACGATTGACAGGCAGAATGATCAGATTGACAGGCGGAGGTCAAAACACTCATATAATCTGGCTGGGGGTCAACCAAGAATTAGTGGTTGACATGGGGGAATTCAGGAAGCAAATAGAGCATCGCATACTACCTGAAAGTCCAAAATCTAGGATTTCTTATTTTGTTTTCGTAACATCATCCCTTGTTTTACTGAACCTCTATCTTTAGAATTGACACTATAATTTTTTTTTTCAAATTGATGTAATAGATGGAAAATTTCAAATAACGTAATACATGCACTGTATTTAATTTGCAGCTTCGCAAGAATGGTTTGTCTTTGGTGGAAGCAATCGACAGGACGGGAAATGCTTTATTGGCTATTTTGCCAGATGCGAATAACTACTATACTGTATTTGAAGAAGACAACGTCGTAGTAGTAGTGGCAAGAATTACTACTGGTAACAACGTGGTATTCCGTGAGGGTGGCGTCAATATCTCAGCGTCTATCACAGGCTGTTCAGTTAATACCAGCACAGATGCTACGGTTAGTACGTTACTTATTTTTTAGTGCGCCTTTCTATATTTGATACCTTTGTTTTTTGATAAAGGATCACTTTAATTAAAACACTGAAATAATAATCTTATAACAAGCTACTATTCAAAGAAAATAAATTTTTAATTGCAAACACCCATCAAGGCTTTACAAGATACTAAAAAACAACCCATCTCCTAAATCTAAATTTAATATCCTACAAAAATAAACAATAAACTAAAATGAACTCATCTCATTCTCAACAGATGGTAATGGTGGAGAGAAACCTGTTTTCCTGGAATACATCAACATTTGGGCAAAATGTCACCACACCAATCATCATAATTTCGTTGGGAGATCCACACATTGACAACTGCAGTATGCAGGTGGACCTGGAAACTCCTATAGCATTAGAACTAACAGAGCAACCGAGGCGTACGCGCAGAGCCCTGCAGGAAGGAGGATTTGGAGGGACGCATTTAACAGTTAGTGGCGCACGGACAGGCAACATGACGATGGCACACTATGCGTTCGACGTCGCTGCGGCTACAGTTGTGGTTGTGATGCAGTTATCGTGGTGGGATCACGCTGCAGCCTACAGGGTCTTCTTACGTTACGACTCACCGCCGACAGAGGAGCTGTATGACGGCATGGACATCGCCATGGAGGAAGATGTTTTTCTAGCCTGGCACAGAGGAACAAGGAGCCTGCGGACATGGATACCTAACATCGAGCAACGGCGAGGGAAACTGTACGTGGGGATACAGACAGCAGGTATCCTATTACATATTTTACAGATTCTTTTGAGTTTGTAATTGACCTATACCTAGATTCTAGTAAGACCGAACTGTCAACATGTATTACCTGTAGGACCTGGTCTGCAAACTGCACCTTTGCCTGAAGATTACGAACTGCGGGCATCAACAGTGAGTTGTTTGAGCTGGGAATATACGTCTGAGAAATGGGGAAACACCCACTGTGGGGTGAGTAAATATATTTTAATGACATACATGTAATATCTAGTCTACGTTATTTGAAACTGATTACCAAGGTGGCAGATTGGTGTAATTTTAGGCGGAATTATATATATTTGCTTGGAGTATTCTAATGACAATTAAAAGCATGTTGACTTATCCAAGTTTATCTTTGTTTTGTGTCAGGTTCTCTTGGATCTTTCCAATAGCGCCATCAGATGTAACTGCACCTTCCCCAGGCTGAAGGCAGTCATTGGTGCCAGCGTGCACTTTCCTCCGAATTCTATTGATTTTGACAAAATCTTTGGAAATCCAAACATCCTGACTGAAAACAACATTGTTTTTTACGCGGTTATCGGCGAGTGGGCTCTCTATATCTTGTTGATGATCATTCTGAATGTGGATTTTCATCGTCTTCGAGTAAGTAGCGAATTTTCATAGTAGTTTTTGCTTCGCATATCGTTTCAGTATTTCAGAAATATTGTTTCGGTTTACGTTCAATGTATGTTTGTATGTTTGGATTCCGAAGTGAATGGGGGGGGGGGGTTAAGTTTCCCTTCATTGACATTGGTATGCCCTGGTGTCAAGTGTTTGCGTTAAAATCCAGGATTGCCTTGAAAAAAATGTGAGTAAATTACGTCATGATTATAAACATGAAAGTGATAATGATTTATTGTTTCACTATTGTTAACACAGGATGCTCTCCAGAATTGCATTTACAATGAAATATTGACATTGTTCAAAAGGGGAGTAAGTTATGTTATAATTGTAAGCATAATAAAATATTAGCTGATTTATTGGTTCTTCTGTATTTCTGCACCAGGAAATGATGAGTCGGGAATCAGCAGCTCCCAGGAGGAAGGACCAGTTGCCACAATTGTCCATCCTGCCACCAGACAGGATGCCAGCCCCATATCTGTACCAGATCACCGTCAACACGGGCTCTATGTTTGGCGCTGGCACATCGTCACGTGTTGGGTTCCAAATATTCGGCTCGAGGTGCAAAACCGCAGCCAAAACGTTGAATCCTACTGGGGAAGTGAGTACCATACAGTATCCGATAGCATGTCTAAATGGCATGTCTGATCGTCGGTACCCTCATAACTATCATCTTCTTAGTTCCTTCGGTAAGATTTTATTTTTAAGATTATTGAAATGGTAACGCTTTGTTTCGGTTGGCATTAGACAGAGATAATAAATTGCTACTAAAACAGTTATTCCTTCTAGGTAAATAGTTTCCCAACATTTCTTTGCAGTCATTGGTGCGTGGAGGATCCTATGACTTCATAATGCCAATGAAGAACCCACTGGGCCGCTTGGAAATACTACATATCTGGCACGACAACACTGGTGGTGGTGACGCCGCGTCCTGGTTCTTGAGAGACATAATTGTAAAGGACATGCAGACGGACACAGTGTAAGACACATGCAATCATTATTTCACCCTTTAGATTCATAACCATTAACTGCACTTCTACTTTTTCATTAAAATGACTAGACAACATTTCTGGTCATTCGTTAGTATTCGTTATTTTCAAATTATGTGAGAAACCAAGATCTAAGGTTTGAACCCCATGACTTTCAAATACTTAGTAATCCCCCAGTCCATTTTTCCTAGTCCAAGTTTAGTTATTTTGTAGGTGCATGTACAACTAGCTCCTATTTTTTTTCTGTGTCAATTTTGGTTGTAATCGTTCAGTTGAATCGGCTGGACGTATGGGCATTTACTGATTCCTCCACAACATTCAATAATTATTTTCAGATACCAGTTCGTTTGTTATGACTGGTTGTCTGACGCGAGAGGAGACTACCGGGTTCAGAAGGTTCTACACGCGGCGACTCAGGAACAATTGCGGTCCTTCGGGTCACTGTTTCGCGAGAACACGAACGCGATGTTCTACGACCAGCACATGTGGACATCTCCTGTTCTGTCGCCTGAAGGTATCGGATGCCACTTAACATTACTTGTGTCTATTTTCATAAATATATTACAATAAAAAATTAGATATATCACCTAACAGAACTGTCCTGTATATTTAAAATACAGATTTTTGTTTTTACAGTTTTTACAATTACGTGCGGAAAACATTGATAAATGTTGGAACATGGTACATGGCAATGGTATCATGGCAAATAGAGTTTGTTGTTGTTTTTACCTGTTTCGTAGGGTCCGACTTCTCCAAGACAGAACGACTGTCCTGCTGCTGGGCTATTGTAAACAGTATGATGGTGGCCAGCGCCATGTGGTTCAGGGATGACAACGATGATTCCACTAGAAATATCGTGTATAACCTGGGGTTTATTCAGTTCACCTTACAGGTAAGGCAGCTTTTTTTTTGGTAAAATGGCACACGGCTAAATTCCATGGTCCTAATGACATAGAATATCATCTCGAATTGTACATATATATTTCGTACTACTAGGAATATTCCTCGGAAGTTAATTAAATGTGTTATTATTTTTAAACTTACAGTTAAGGCGACAGTTACAGACAGTTTCTTTAATGTAGTAATTAATTTTTTCTTTGACTTAACGTAGGAACTGTGGGTCAGCTTGGTTACTACTGTAATGGTAATACCTGTTACCGTGGGGCCGCTTCTACTGTTCCGAAAGGAGATACCAGCTCCGGTAACAGCTCCGGGTATACGACGGAGGAATCAAGGTTTGCTCCTCTTTATTTCTCTCGAATATCGTATGTTTCCGTCCCTTTACGATGACAAGACGTGCAGTCAATCATTCCACTAAAGCCTTTGTATATTATAGACCGCATCAAATTCCTTCATGTTTATGAATGACAACGCGTCTGCAATAGGCAGTTTCGGATAGAGTCTACTAATTCTAGTTATGCCTTCAAAACACGTCATTCACTTATTTACAAAATGCATGAAATCCGATATAAAAGCATACATTAAAGCATGCGTAAATTATATTTTATACTCCGTTATTCCGTTATATTTCCGTTCTTTTCAATTAACTGAGATACGGATCCATAACGCATGCACTAAGTTATTCTGAAATACTCCAGTAGTGCTGTGTTAAATCTATTTGCATTTTTGTCATTGTTACGTAAAGCTGGAAAACGCTTGTCCCGCTGGACGAAGTATGTGGCGTGGTTGATAGTGGTGTCTGTGTCCATCGTCTCTTCGTTCTTTGTCATCATGTATGGTTTGGACTGGGGCAAGGAGAAGAGCGAAGCATGGCTTAAGTCATTCTTCCTCTCGTTTTGTTTATCAAGTGTTGTTGCAGAGACTGGCCAGGTAATATTTGTGTGTCCTTTTGTCTAGTGTCGTAATGATCAAACCGGAAATGGCGCTTTACACGGCTTCCTTTAATGTACGATGGCTAAGCCTTGTCTAATGGGTGTCCAAATGCTGTTGAGGACATACACTGATGTGGTGCTGCCAAAAACTGCATATATGACACTCAGAACAATCTATTCTTTTAAAGAATTATTATTGTCTAATCTATTTTGTACTGTGTGATATTGCTTTCCTGAACAACAATATTTATGCTCCAGCAAGTAAAGAGCTTTGGCTATTTATCCCATAAAGTTATTTAGTACTGAAAATTGTTGTCTTTAAAATACGTGCTAACTACTTTTACATAGCTATAGGTAGAAAATTCTATCCAATTATAAAGTACTATGACATCATTTATTGCTACTGTTCTCTCCACAGATATTTATCTTGGCGCTCATAGCTGCTTTGATCTGTAACCCAACACCTTCCAACAAGCAGAGGACGTATGATATCACGGAAGAAGAACTACATGTGCACCTTTTGGGCCACAAAGGTACGAGTACCTCCATATTATCAAGATTGATACATGCAATTAGAAAACCAAAACTAAATTGATACATGCAATTGATACATGCAATTAGAAAACCGAAAACCTTCATCTATCTTCATTCGCATTGTCTCCAATTGTATACAATTATGTAATTGATAGATGCACATTGTGTGATCATGTTTTGCTGACGTTTCAACTTCTTCAATGTGTTTGTTTTAAGTTTAAGATGGTGGAAATTTGTGTGTATATATATATATATATATATATATATATATATATATATATATATATCAATGCTATACAATTTTAACCTTATATCTCTGTATATCCTTTCAGCTGCAGAGAAAGTTTACCCACCTGAAGCTACCTCCGTGCAAAAGATGAAAAGGAAAAACCAGCAGCGGCAAAAGTTTTTCGTGCTCCTGCAAAACGCCAGCGTCCTGTTCCTGTTTGTCGCTGTTCTGTTCTTCATTAGCCAGCAGGATAAAGACCCGTCTGCCTACCACGCATCGCAGACGCTGTCCAGCAGGCTTACAGAGGACTTCGACTCGGTAGGTAGCTACTGAAAAGTACTAAGCTTGATAATATAAGTAATTTCTTTTCCTTGTCTTAGTTAGTCCTTGTCTTAAGCACCTTAGTTCATAAGGCATTAAGGAAAAAAAACAGACCCAGGGGAAGACTTTAGATGTGGAAAGACCAGATACAAAGAGAGATAGGGCTTACGCTAAGGGAACCTGAGACTTGGACAGAGTTGGCTGGAGATTCCAGATGGAGGGGAGCAAGGGGCCTGATCCTGACCTGAGCACTTAGGCAGGTGGGCAGGCACTTTTTCTTGTCTGGTGTAACAATTGCTAGTCTGTAAACTATTCTAATTGAGCATAACTGTTGCTTTGTCACAGATCACGACTCCTGAAGACTTCTGGAGCTGGACTGAGGGAGTCATGTTGCCTGTGTTATACCCCTCCTTCTGGTATAACGGGTGGAAGATGAAGTATCTAGACAGGCAGTTTCCACTTTATACCGAGGCCTTCAGAATCGGCCCGCCACGACTTACTCAAATCAGGGCGGCACCAGGTGGGCAGTACTACTATTTATTAGTGTTCTCTGTTTTAATTGGAATGTTAGCTTATTATTATTATTATTATTATTATTATGCCTAATTCAAATTACAAAATATTGATGATGATGATATACAACCTGAAGTAATAGCTTCTATGGCTATAATAAATAATTTATCTTATATATATTTTTTATTTGTTTACGTTATTTTGTATTCCTTAATTACTTGTTGGATAACATACATAGTCGAAATTCTTTATTAAAATGTTTTCCATCTTTTTCAATCGGTGGCCAAACCCATACAAATAGCGCACACTCAAAGACAATAGTTTATCACTACATGAGTGTATCGCGTTAAAAGGCATATATTTTATTTCTCGTGCAGATAAGGTGGAACTAGACGATTCCATCAATGGTTGGATGCTTGCTACCGGTAATGTTTCACATGCACATTGGGAGTTCAATGTCACAAGCATGGTGACGGTCTATCCAGACTGTATATCAGAATGTCCCATGGAGCTTCCCACTACCCTGAATGAAGCCACATCCACCATGACTGCTCTTCAGCATAACCACTGGATCGACAAATATACAAAGCGTCTTGATCTGGAACTGTCCTTCTACTATCCCTCTCGTAAGCTATTCAGCACCTTGAAACTGACCGTAATTTGGGAAAGTATCGGACATTTTTCAACATCTGCAGTTGTAGGAACGCACAGACTTTTCCAGTATGAAAACGTATCTGATTATGGCGTAATGACTGCCCACATTCTCTTCATAATGTTGTTTCTGGTCCACCTCATCAATGATGCGATAGCTGTAAAGAAGGAGGGGATGAAGTATTTTGGTTCCATCTGGAATCTGATGGCGTCTTTGAGCATACTTGGATCTGCAGCCGCCATCTGTATCTTTGGAATAAGGTACCACTTCGCATCTGCAACTCTGGACAGGATAGTGGAGGCGACAGGTTGGTAAACGGGTGTTTCAGAACTCTAGACTTCAAGCATTGATTTCCAGCATACGCACTACTATTATCCGTTTGTTTGCGAACGTCAAAGTCACATTTGTTAAAATGTATGCAGTCAACACGTCGACACACGACGACAAAAAGCCTAGCGTATCTTTGTACCCAGTATGCTTAAAATACAAGCATACAACCAAATTTATTATTAGCATTTCAGTGGGATATTTACCTGACAATTCAACATGGCTATTGGCACATGATGATAGTTTTTTACCTCACTCAACATGTTTAGGTGAACTTGGAATAGACAAGTTTGTCGACTTTGAGTCAACTTTTTGGTGGGATGATGCCTTCAAGTACGTGCTCGCCGCTGTGGTGTTTGTTGACACATTGGCGCTACTCCGCATGGTCAAGTTTAACAAGACCATCGCTCATTTCCTTGCTCTGCCCGGTGCCATGAAGAACGACCTGATCGGGTTTTCAGTTGTGAGCGCCATAGCTTTCATGGCCTTCAGCTCGTCAGGTATTATTTTCCCTTTAATTTATAAGTACTATCTATATGTCTATCGGCAAACGCATGGTATGTATTGTGGGTAATTACTTAAAGTGTTATTTCTCGTGTCGTAATACACTGTTACCTTACTAGTAACAAGTTCTATTTCCCCTACAGGAATGATTGTATTTGGCACACACATGAAGGCCTTCAGCAACGCCCTGCACACCAATTTCGCCTTGTTTGAGATGTTGTTGGGCAGGTTTGTATCTATTTATTCAGTTTCTGTTTGGTCTACCGATAACTTAGTCTCCTACTTGAACGTTACAAATCCCTCACTAAACTTAATCAGTTGTATCACATATTTCCGATAATACTGCATGGTGCAAACCAAAAACTAAAATTCATAATGAAAATAAAAACAGTTTACCACACGTTAAATGACTTCAGTAGTAAGTTTCCTACATTTTTATGAAGACCAAAAAAAATTCTTACTTGGTCTTTTGAAACATAGCGAATAGAGTTTTTTTCAGAGCCGAGAAAGATGTAAACAATGCATAGATATAAATCAAACTCAATATCTTTCCAGGTTCGTTGCTCAGAAGATATTGGAGGCAAACCGATATGTCGGGCCGGTCTACTTCACTTTCTTCATGATTTGTATCTTCATACTTCTCGTCAACTTCCTCGTGACCATCATCTGTGATGCCATCGCTTCTGGTGACTCCATTGATGACGACTATGACCAGGATCTGGTAGACTACATCTGGACAAGCTTCAAGGAGATGTTAGGAATCCACTCTCCCCCAACGACTGATACAAAAACTGGTAAAAAATTTAAGTGATTCACGTTAAGAAATCATTCCGGAATCAAGATTCAAAAGTTCCTGTCAGTAATAAATAAAGAGCTTCTTTTGTTATTAATCATGCGTATTTTAATGAACTAATTAATGTGCACCAATCACTCTCTTAATGCAGATGAAGACAAGCTGTCCGAGCTGAATGCAAACTTGCGAAAGATAGAGGCCTCTTTAGATGACACCCTAGATGTCACAAAGTGTCTGTGGCCAAAGATTGACGGCAGATGTGAGGGGTCGTCCTCTTGCGATCAATATCTCACACCACGACCTCACTCTGCTACGCTGTCTTCTGACACATGTCAGATGATTCAAGAGGAATCTACATTACTGACTAGTCCAGCTGTGTCTGCTGTTCAACAACAGGTCCAATTCCTTCTAAAAGCTCATGAGGACGATGCTGCAAGGCTACAGGAATTACAGAACGAGAGCAGGCGGCGTGCAGAGGCGATCCTCCAAAGAAAACTAGCAGAGAGAAGAAGGAAAGAGGGCAGTGGGAAGAAACAGACCATCGTGGAGACGGCTCAGGACCTGATGCAGCAACACGCAGCTGATGAGGAACGGTTAGAAAAACGGCAGAAGAGCGCGCGGCGCCTGTTTGAGAGCAAATTGAGGCAGAAGTTGGCAGCGCGTCGTGTACAAAAGAAGGACAATATAGTGTAGTAGCCTTTGTTACAAGTTACAATCGTGCATATACTTATTATAATCGTTGCATATTTTACATTAAGTGTGGAAGGATGCTTAATATTATAAATTAGGTTAATTATATTTTCTCCATTTGAATTATATATTCTACATTGTATAACAATTGGATGATTCATACATTGAGAGTCAGTATATCAGTCCTTTTAGAATTTATCTTGCAAGTGACACTACTAGAAAGGGATATAACACTCACTGTTTATAAGCATTTACAACATACTAATGATAATATACATATGCATATGTGTTTTGGGTGTGATGAGACCGTTATTATACACAATTTTCTTTACTGTAGAATTGAGTGTCAAGACCTATATATAACGTCGTTACTGATAGAACCAATCTATTTCTTTAATATACTATTAATAAATATATTTACGTAATTACGTGATATTCAATGCATTTTCCCAATTAGAAAGTTCAATAGTATTTTGGCACCTTAATAGTGTATGTAACGTGATTATATAGTTGCTTATTGGATGTTGGTTATTTTGTTGATTATTATGTGTTAGAAGTGTGTTTGTAAATATCGATTCCAGTGGTACCTGAAAAACAGGTCCACGTACCTGAATAAATAAATACATGAATAAATGAAATGGAATTTAAATTATAAAAAAAAAATAAAGGAAGGAAGTCTTTAGATTTACTTGTTGAAAACCAGTTCACTTCAGTAAACTGTGGCAGAACCATTTGACACATTTTCTAGTACACCTACGTACACAAAAGCAATCTTCTAAAACTTCAATCTTCCCAAGCTAGAAACAGAAGATGAGATTTACAATGGAGATTGGGTCAGATGACGTGTTATCAGATGAGCCAGTGCAAAACACGTGTCTATGCGGTCCTTCAAATCACCTGTCTAATGATTAGTCTACAGGTGACCAGTACCAAAAGCTCAGATCAAGACAAAACATCTTCCTACCTGAAGAGAGAGAGAAACCAACAGACGTGCATGTGCCGCCGGATAGACATCTCCAGGTATGGAACTCTTCTTACTAAAGCCAATTTATAGAATAGTTGGATTTTCCACATGTATGTGTGCTGTACACTTTGTGTCTTGTTGCAGTTAGCCATCGGGCATGCATTTGCAAATAGACGTATTTACCTAAGTCACACAGTAAACCAAAATTGTTAAGCTCTTTTGTGCCCGCTTTTGAGTACAAATTACCTGTTTATTTTTCAAACCGTACGCTTTACGTTCAACAAATCTTGGCGTCCGATTCATTCGCTGTTTTCTAAAGCAAAAGAAGGTTATCTTCTACGTGGATTTGTACATGTTTGTGGTGTTTAGCATTATCTAATGGAGTTTTCCTAATTCTATTAACTATTTTAACGCCACACCTACTCTTAGATAACGTAATCCTGGGTTTTATTTATTTGGTACCGGTTTGATTTTTACGTGATGTTACTAACGTTAACTTTGCAATCTTGTTTTACTAGAAACAAAGGGACAACCACATGGTCAAGTCTACCTAAAGCAAAATATAGAGCACCATGAAAACATCCTGCCGCTAAGCCAAATACCACGTGAGTAAGTTTACTCATTTTCTATCAGGTTATGCTCCATCCATTTAATTTAATTCGTAAATATCAGGTTGGTGAGTGATTGAATGTCAGTTCTTTATTTACTACCACTTGTTCACAAGGCGAGACGTTTCAATGACCGTCTGTCATCTTCATCAGAGCTATAACCTTACACTCCTTTTTCTTTTCATTCAAATTTACAAACACAGAAGACGAAATTACCATGGCATTGGATACCAACACATACATGTCAAACATCCAATCAATGCTTTTACATCAACACTGTTCTAAAGAAATAATGTTGGGCAATTTTACACAAGAGTGATTCTATTGAACAGGTATTTGGACATAGACATTGGGAAATTAAGCCAGCACGAACGATCTTTTGTAATTAAATGATAAATGAATAATGTGTTGCTACAGGACCAGACAGCCACTGAATCATCATCAACCTCTGATTACGAATCTCTTCAAGAATTCAACTCATTAATTTGTAACATAATTGTAGATAACTTTTATCTGGGCAAGTTAGAGCAGAACCAATAAACTAGCATCATATAAGACAGTACCCCCCTAGGTATCTATAATAAGATTGAACCATTTAAATTATTTTTATCGAGAATAATTGCACTTAGGGATTGAGTTCACTGTAAAAAGATTGAAATTGTGGTCCTCTTGCTCTCTCTTGCTCTGTTCAACAATAGTCATGAAATTCTTAATTAGTTTCATACTTACAATACTTATGATACATGTATGTGATTCGTTGCCAGCAAAATGTTATGTCCAAAACGGATATCTTAATGAACTTCGTTGCCCCCAATCCAACATAACAAGTCTACCTACTCGTCACCCATACCATATACACAAGGTGTACCTTCAGCAGAATCATATCCAAACCATTCCGGACTTATCCGGTATTCGGGCCGCAAATACGGTAAATCTAAGCCACAACGTCATAACGACGTTTCCGTGGAAAGATCTTAGGAAATCTGCCATACCTTGTCAAACTCGACTTATCCCACAATCTTTTAACTACTGTTCGCCTCGACTTAGCTGTTTATAAAGGAAGAAGCATTTTGCAATACGTGAATTTAGCATTCAACAAGTTGGTAACATTTTCGGAGGCAAACTTGGGTTTTCTACCGGTTATGGGTAGAAGATGGCGCATATCTATATATGGAAATCCGATCCACTGCGACTGTCGAATGTCCTGGTTGGCTGAATTAGTAAACGTGTTTCAATGTTGGCCGCTGGTGTGTCCATCAAAAATCATAAACAGTCCATTTTATAACGACTTCGTCTCAAACGGTGTACCTTACTGTAACACTCCCGAAAACGTGAAAGATTTACCATTACATAAAGCAAAGTTGTCGGCCTGCCTAACCCAAGCTAACACGACCACCAGTGCTCTACTTACAACCATGGACGTTTTTGTTACAACCAAAACCCAGCTCGCAATTACAGAAAATATTACATACAACCTCCTAACTACCGAAAATATCGTGGAATCCACTACGATTACCTATTCAAGTAAAGCAGTGACTGTTGATACAACAGAAACTATTCTGGTGACCAGTTTGTTCGTTGCTGCTGCCTTACTTGTGTTGTTCTCGACTTTTGGAGTCATAGACATAATGTTGAAGGCAAAGAAGGATACGATTCAACAAGGCATTGCAAACCAGAATGTAAGATTATCAGTTATTGATACAAATGCCCAAATAGCAAGTATCGTACAGTTCTCAAACCCTGTTTACGAAGGACACAATGCTCAAGAACAAGGTCCCGTCTCAGACATCAGCAGTCTGAACGAGTTTCCAGAAACTATTCCAAGGTCCAATTCAAATCCAGAGAGCATGATCGACTTTGCTAACCTCGTATACATGAACAGGGGTGGCGATTTGACTCGTCAAGAAACATTCACTGAATGCGCATATGCGAATAAACTTTACCATTGTAATAATAAACTTTACCATGGTACATTTTGTAATAATAACACCACGGCAGTGATGAATTTGAACGACAAGACAACAGAAGATATTTTGTACCGTAGCGTACAGTATGGAAGTACACCCTCGCCCAATGCAGGAGTACCCTCTAGACGTTTCACATTGTAGAAGCTTGCAATCCATGTTATTTTAGCTCCCGTTTGCTCCAACGAATATCCTTTATGAAAGCGACTAAAGAGTGAATCTAGCGAGCTCGAGAGTAGAGTGAATATCAGGCTACCTTCGCCTTGTAATACAGTCCACGTGTCTACATTGTGCTCTGTCCCATTGTAAAAGACGGACCGGCGCCGACAGTAAACATTCTATTTTTAAATTGCAACTTGTTTAAGAACAAACCGGAGCCCTGGGAGGTATTTAGTGTTTCTTTGACTGTATAGGCACAACAAAAGAGATGGTCTGACATGCTTTCAGCGGACCTATAGAATAGGACAAACGCCCATTTTCTTGTTGCTATACGGCTTACAAGTACTCCTCACCAACTCCTTGCTAGCACTCGGTCAGCTTCTGGAACCTATTACCCTGTGCCTGAACTTTTGTGGTCTATAATTTGAGGGGGTTACTGGCCCACTCATAACACTCTTAGAACAATACCTCCGTACCTGGAGATAAAAGTTGGATCTAGTGGGGCCTAAAAGATAAAGCCTTAAACATAGATCACTGCATCCATCGAGTGTCGTTACAAATCGGTTTTATGGCATTGTTCTTTATTCAAATCTTACAATTGATGCTCAAGCATATACAGATTCGTCAGTACAGAAAGGTGAAGAATCATTCTGTATATAATATGTAGATTGTACCCGTACTTTTTTTGACGATACAGCTGAAACAAGCGTATTTGATTGCCTTTCTAGTAGCAACTTCTAAACTTTGTTGTTGCGATCTAAGATTAACAGTGGAAATCTACACTGTATTTCACGTAGTAGATGTTCTTGATGTGATTTCTTACTCATAGATTTAGAAGTAACGTCTTTAGATGTAACGTTACCTGAAAGTGAATTTATTGGTTGCTTTAATTTTTTAGCTTCCTTTTAAAATTTTCATAACATATGTGTTCAAATTAATCAGAACATTTTAAATCTAAATCACATTAGATTAACTCTTCATTTCATTGCTGTACCTACGTGTACTCTGAGATAAAACTCGGCAACAACAAACAAACAGACACAAACAAACAAACAAAAACAACCTCTGCCGTAGGTTTCCTACAACATTCAAAAATCAGAAAAAAGCTGTAGACTTGTTGTCTCCAAACTGACCCGAATACTTGCGACACAAGGTTCAGTAACTGTACAGTAATGTCAAAATTACCACATTTTATGTTGTAATTAATAGATTTAATGTTGTACAAATGTAACTTATTTCAAATATAGCAAAGTTTTAATGTTAATACTGACTGTTTTATGATAAGTGTAATAGTTTCGTAACACAAGTAATTTGACACTTATGATGATAATAAATGTAACAATGGGAGCAATTCAGCCTACAAGTAGTGCTGTCATTCCGTTTGAAGAATAAACCATGTTTGATTGATTTATTTCTGCAGAAATAGCATAATAGTAAATGAAAAAAATATTTGGAAAAGACTTTTATGCTGATTGTATAGTGTTGTCTAAATATAATGCATAATCCAATCTATGGTATGATACACATTGTGTTACTAGTACCTCAGAAGCCTCTGTTAAGTATTTAAGATTTTCCGTTAATGATAAAAATATATAAAAGGAAACTGAATATGACTATGGATTTTTATTCAGTATATCAACACCACTTAAACATGAAGCTTTGGTCCACTTTTTTATTTTTACTGCATGGGGAATTTCCAGTAGCCACTACCAGGCTTCAGGAGGTGGCTGGAAAGAGTACAAATCTGGCAAATAGCGAGATAACATGCCAGGGGACTTTGCAATTGTCCTCTGGGATAGAACATTTTGTCGCACCCGCACAGAGCTCAATTTCCAGCCAAAATGAACCTGTAAATACTGTACATAGCGTCTGTCTTCTCAGTCACGACAAGAGGGAGATTGGCTCCAGATAAAACTAGATCGAGCTCACTTTCTTTTACTTTCCTTTCTTTTAGTTTTGGTCGCTTGTCGCAAGACTTTTTCATGATTCCATCAATATCAAAATGATGCCTCCAAAAACGCCTCCGACCCTGCGGCGTATTCCATTTACGCTATCTTATGTAACTGTGAAAGGAGATTGCTAGTACAGGAGTGTAATTTTCTCACCTGTGTCTTCAATCAAATGTTCTCTAGATTAGTCTACAGCTGCTGCTATGTAAATTTATCTTTTTCTCCATCTTGTATAGAAAATACACATTGCTTGAAAGGTTTCAGACCAATCAGCAGCTTCGAAGGTTGCCCTACATGTCGGTTACATGTTTACAAAATGTAGGCAGCAAATGAAATGACGAAGAGACCGAAGAACTAGGTCGGGAACAACAAAAGGCAGAAAACAACAGTTACATTTTTTTCCACTGGTCCATACGGATCTCCTTATCATTGTTACATGAACGGCAAAACATACGATATTCTTGGTATAAGCGGTTCCCATAGTAATGTAGTTAGTTGCGGAATTACAAGATCGTGGTCATTTTACACGCAGTGTTGGTCATATAATATAATGATAAGATTTATGGTTAATTGAGTACTGAAATCGTAAACAGAATGGCAAAGTTCCCATAAGAATTGGGCCCTGAATTCTTCTAACATTTACTATAACGAACTTGATCGAGAAATTTTAAACTAATATTTCTGTTCTACAGTTTGTTGATCAAAACTGTATGAAAACGTTATAGAGGGTACGTAATACCTTCAAAGTTAATGTCGAGCACAAAAATCTACTGTCATAAAAACTACGATATATCATCATGTCAATAATCTGACAATGTATCGTTTAGTGCTGTTTCTGAAGCGTCCAGTCCTTAGAGCATGATCGAGTTCAGTTTGTTGCTAAAACCTAGTATGACGTCTGCTGCATCTGTTGCTTCGCGATGGTGGTAACCAATCGCTGAAGGTTTTAGATTTCAACAGCCCGAAGCCAAACGCATTAACGTATAGAAAGATCGTGGTAATTTTGCGTGCAGCGTTGAGACTTTCTCTCGTGTCAGAGACAACCTACTCTCCCTTGCTGAGGAGGTCATGCTACATTCTTGCTCCTACCACAGACGACAGTAATCATCTCCAAGATGTTCAACAACAGCTCAGACTCGTGGCTTTCTACAGAGAAGGCACTTGCTCCTGAGATGTCAAACTTGCTGTCCTGTTATCGGTGGTATTTACAAAACAAGACTGTATCCAACGCGCAGGCTAGCGAAGCTTGCTCGAAGTACGAAGACCTTGTGAGGTTGGGAACCGGTACGGACATTGTTTTTTGGTTAATGGGACTTCTCATCATTATCACCAATGCTGCCGTGGTATGGGGAATCGTCGCAACGCGAGAACTCAGCAGAACGGTCTCTTTCTTGTTGGCAAATCTGGCAACTACGGACCTCTTCGCAGGTGTTGCACTTCTGTATCGTACCGTGGGTCACCTCGTACATGATGTTAAGTTTAGAGTAATCCTGACTTTCGTCAATCTGATGACACTAACTCAGCTGTTGTCTGCATCAGCCCTTTCCTTGCTGTCTGTGAACAGTTATGTTGCTATCCGGCATCCTATATTCTTCCGCAGCCATTCTGGTAATGCCGATAGATACGTAGGTGTAGTTCTTGCCTGTACGTGGGTTAGTTTTACCTTACTTACCATATCGCCCAATATGGGTTGGAACTGTATAGACATGCATATTTTAACCACAGGGACCTGTGTTTCATATTACCCTGTGGCAATTGTCATTATCTGTGCATCTATATTGCTCTTTCTGTGCGGTATCATGTTGTTTACAAATATTTCTACATTTATCGCCATCAAAAAACGAAGTATAAAGAGACTTGGGAGACTAGTGGAAGCTCGACCTCAAACAGTTGAAGTAGATAGTCTCGGAAAAAGTCGGGAAACGGTTGTGAATCATCGTCGCAATGTCGCACAAGACGAGGAACGCAGGAAACTGGAAAGAACAGTGCACAGGGCAAGAACAGTTATGCTTCACGTGGTTATGGCGTTTGTCTTCTGGCTGCTATCGTGCATACTCGTCGCGATTTGTAGGATTGGCCCGGGTATGTGCCCAGGTAGGAACGGTGCATTTGCCTGCATATGCGCGAACTCTTTCATTAGCCCAATGGCAACTTTAGTCCGTACGCCAAATTTAAGACAGGCAATCTGGGAAAAACTGATGGTATTATACCGGGCAGTTACCTCCGTTTTCATGCGAAACCGGGCAAATCAAGACCAAGTTCAACCATTTGGACCAGAGAATGCACCAACGTCACAAGATCCTACCCAGGAAAGCTCACGTGCTGTAAATGAACTACCGCCTACATTAAAAATATGTGGCTGGAAAATCCATGATGGAGAACTAGAGACTGCAGGGCCAGAAAAAGCATCTAGCAAAAGGAAGAATGAAACCGAACTAACGGAGCTAAAAACGGAAGATCTTGAATAGAACAGATATGAACGACGGCAAGTAGCAGATTTTAAATGTCAGGCTCTAAATCTTACTAATGTCGAAGAAATGGACGATAGCCTCTGAATGTACATACAATTAGACATGCGACTTTGCTTTGTATACATGTAATATTGAAAGAATGAAGTGGACATTATTACCTTTGCAGTGTAGGGTGCGTCTTTGCGTCGTCTGTCAATCTGTATGTCTGAAATTGTCAGTTTGTGGTCAGTATAACTTATTATTATAAGAAGGTATGAATAGCGTGATATTTGGTACGTGGCTGGTCTGGTCAATGTTTCCTTTGGGTTTCCTTGCAGCTTTCTTTCGTACTGCAGCAGAACATCTGGGTTTTGTATCTTTTGTCCCGGATATATCGGGGTCTTGCATTTTGGGTTACGCTGGCTTTGGAACCCCTATGAGCTCGTTTTAGAACTGCAAGGTCGGTTTCGGTTATTACAGTACGTTACTATCTTTTAAGGATATCAAAATAGGAACGGCAATTATTTTTTTAATGATTTAGGGCATTTTTGGTTTTGACTTTGGGACCCCAAGCATGCATGTTTAGCTTCGTTTGTTAACACTTTGCACTTCATATTGTTGGGGGTGGGCAACATTGATATTGTTAAGGCTTGCATAGTCTAAAAGCCAATAATCCGACTAGAAACATATGTACTAGGTGTTTCCACATTACACCTATAGCTCACAAAAGGTTAACTTGTATCAGAACAGCAACCTTTAATGCAGTTGAACCTTGCAAAAGGCATAGTAACAGTATTGTATAACCTCCCTTGAATCTAGCCTGAAAGCCAATAATTCGAGACAGGTGGCATTTTCCTTCTCACACATAGCCGATAATGGCAATCAGGTACAATTACAATATCCAAATCCTGCAACAGTAATACAAGAGAATTATTTTCAAGTTGCCAGGTGCTTTTGGCAAGGCTCCCTTTCAGAGCAGCTGGAAAATAATTCTTGTATCCTGTATCAGGATTAATATAGTAGATGGGATTCATTTCTGAAGCTAACCGACATCTCGCACACGCAGTTGTCCCTCAGTAAGACACCTGGGGCCACATAGTTCCCATTTAGAACTTTTATTCAGCCTGTCGCACGACCGGTTTCATCAAGTGTACAGAGGCTAATGACACAAGTGCACGACGTTCTCATTTTTTTTTTATATTTTAGCCTCTGTAGACTTGGTGAAACCGGTCGTGTGGCAGGCTGAATAAAAGTTCTAAACGGGAACTATGGAGTCTATGCGGCTCCAGGTGTCTTAAGCGACGGTCACAACCCGCCGTACGTGCTTCTGCGTGCTGTCTACGTGCAAAAACGTGGGCAATCGTTGGACATCCGTGCGTGGTGAGTACCACCTCCGTACGGAATCCTACGGATTTGGGAGCACGCAGACACGCCGTAGAACTTTAAGTGCATGTAAAACTTTTTCTACGTGCGGTCTGCGGATTTACCACCCGTGCGTGCGAGTACGGGCGACGCGCGTGCCCCGTACAGCCTATGAGAGTTCAACGTACGGAATCCGTGAGCTAAAACTAGATCGAGATTACTTTGTGTTACTTTCCTTTCTTTTAGTTTTGGTCGCTTGTCGCAAGACTTTTTCATGATTCCATCAATATCAAAATGATGCCCCCCAAAACGCCTCCGACCCTGCGGCGTATTCCATTTACGCTATCTTATGTAACTGTGAAAGGAGATTGCTAGTACAGGAGTGTAATTTTCTCACCTGTGTCTTCAATCAAATGTTCTCTAGATTAGTCTACAGCTGCTGCTATGTAATTTTATCTTTTTCTCCATCTTGTATAGAAAATATACATTGCTTGAAAGGTTTCAGACCAATCAGTAGCTTCGAAGGTTGCCCCACATGTAGGTTTTTTTTTTACAAATGAAATTTAGGTAGCAAATGAAATGACGAGGAGACCACCAAAGAACCAGATCGGGATCAACAAAGGCAGAAAACAACATTTTTTCCATTGTTCCATACGGATGTCCTTATCCTTGTTACATTAAAGGCAAAAAAGTATACGATCTTCGTGGTATTAGCGGTGCCCATAGTAATGTAGTTGCGTAATTGCAAGATTGTGGTCATTTACGTGCAGTATAATGATAAAATTCATGGTTAATTGAGTACTGAAATCGTAAACAGAGTGGCAAGGTTCCCATAAGAATTGGGCCCTAAATTCTTCTAACATTTACTATAACGAACTTGATCGAGAAATTTTTAACGAATATTTCTGTTCTACAGTTTGTTGATCAAAACTGTATGAAAAGGTTATAGAGGTTCTCGAGCACAAAAATCTACTGTCATAAAAACTACGATATATCATCATGTCAATAATCTGACAGTGTATCGCTTAGTGCTGTTTTTTAAACGTCCAGTCCTTATGTCATGATCGAGTTCAGTTTGTTGCTAGAACCTAGTATGACGTCTGCTGCATCTGTTGCTTCGTGATGGTCGTAACTAATCGCTGACCCGAAGGTTTTAGATTTCAACAGTCCGAGGCCAAACGCATTAACGTACGGAAAGGTCGTGGAAATTTTGCGTGCAGCGTTGAGACTTTCTCCCGTGTCACAGACAACCTACTCTCCTTTGCTGAAGAGGTCCTGCTGCATTCTTGCTCCTACCACAGACGACAGAAATCATCTCCAAGATGTTCAACAACAGCTCAGACTCGTGGTTTTCTACAGAGAAGGCACTTGCTCCTGAGATGTCAAACTTGCTGTCCTGTTATCGGTGGTATTTACAAAACAAGACTGTATCGAACGCGCAGGCTAACGAAGCTTGCTCGAAGTACGAAGACCTTGTGGGGTTGGGAACAGGTACGGACATTATCTTTTGGCTGATGGGACCTCTCATCATTATCACCAATGCCGTAGTGCTGTGGGGAATCATCGCAACGAGAGAACTCAGTAAAACTGTCTCTTTCTTGTTGGCAAATCTGGCAACCACCGACCTCTTCGCAGGTGTTGCACTTTTGTATCGTACTGCGGGCCACCTCGTACATGATGTTAAGTTTAGAGTAATCCTGACTTTCGTCAATCTAATGACACTAACTCAGCTGTTGTCTGCATCAGCGCTATCCTTGCTGTCTGTGTATAGTTATGTTGCTATCAGGCATCCTATATTCTTCCGCAACTATTCTGGTAATGCCGATAGATACGTAGGTGTTGTTCTTGCCTGTACATGGGTTAGTTTTACCTTACTTACCATATCGCCCAATATGGGTTGGAACTGTATAGACATGCATATTTTGACAACAGGGACCTGTGTTTCATATTACCCTGTGGCAATTGTCATTATCTGTGCATCTATATTGCTCTTTCTGTGCGGTACCATGTTGTTCACAAATATTTCTACATTTATCGCCATCAAAACACGACGTATGAAGAGACTTGGGAAACCAGTGGCAGCTCGACCTCAAACAGTTGAAGTAGATAGTCTCGGACAAAGTCGGGAAACGGCTGTGAATCATCGTCGTAATGTCGCACAAGACGAGGAACGCAGGAAATTGGAAAGAACAGTGCACAGGGCAAGAACGGTTATGCTTCACGTGGTTGTGGCGTTTGTCTTCTGGCTACTATCGTGCATACTCGTCGCGATTTGCAGGATTGGCCCGGGTATGTGCCCAGGTAGGAACGGTGCATTTGCCTGCATATGCGCGAACTCTTTCATTAGCCCAATGGCAACTTTAGTCCGTACGCCAAATTTAAGACAGGCAATCTGGGAAAAACTGATGGTATTATACCGGGCAGTTACCTCCGTTTTCATGCGAAACCGGGCAAATCAAGACCAAGTTCAACCATTTGGACCAGAGAATGCACCAACGTCACAAGATCCTACCCAGGAAAGCTCACGTGCTGTAAATGAACTACCGCCTACATTAAAAATATGTGGCTGGAAAATCCATGATAGAGAACTAGAGACTGCAGGGCCAGAAAAAGCATCTAGCAAAAGGAAGAATGAAACCGAACTAACGGAGCTAAAAACGGAAGATCTTGAATAGAACAGATATGAACGACGGCAAGTAGCAGATTTTAAATGTCAGGCTCTAAATCTTACTAATGTCGAAGAAATGGACGATAGCCTCTGAATGTACATACAATTAGACATGCGACTTTGCTTTGTATACATGTAATATTGAAAGAATGAAGTGGACATTATTACCTTTGCAGTGTAGGGTGCGTCTTTGCGTCGTCTGTCAATCTGTATGTCTGAAATTGTCAGTTTGTGGTCAGTATAACTTATTATTATAAGAAGGTATGAATAGCGTGATATTTGGTACGTGGCTGGTCTGGTCAATGTTTCCTTTGGGTTTCCTTGCAGCTTTCTTTCGTACTGCAGCAGAACATCTGGGTTTTGTATCTTTTGTCCCGGATATATCGGGGTCTTGCATTTTGGGTTACGCTGGCTTTGGAACCCCTATGAGCTCGTTTTAGAACTGCAAGGTCGGTTTCGGTTATTACAGTACGTTACTATCTTTTAAGGATATCAAAATAGGAACGGCAATTATTTTTTTAATGATTTAGGGCATTTTTGGTTTTGACTTTGGGACCCCAAGCATGCATGTTTAGCTTCGTTTGTTAACACTTTGCACTTCATATTGTTGGGGGTGGGCAACATTGATATTGTTAAGGCTTGCATAGTCTAAAAGCCAATAATCCGACTAGAAACATATGTACTAGGTGTTTCCACATTACACCTATAGCTCACAAAAGGTACCTTGTATCAGAACAGCAACCTTTAATGCAGTTGAACCTTGCAAAAGGCATAGTAACAGTATTGTATAACCTCCCTTGAATCTAGCCTGAAAGCCAATAATTCGAGACAGGTGGCATTTTCCTTCTCACACATAGCCGATAATGGCAATCAGGTACTATTACAATCTCCAAATCCTGCAACAGTAATACAAGAGAATTATTTTCAAGTTGCCAGGTGCTTTTGGCAAGACTCCCTTTCAGAGCAGCTGGAAAATAATTCTTGTATCCTGTATCAGGATTATATATAGTAGAAGGGATTCATTTCTGAAGCTAACCGACATCTCGAACACGCTAAGACACCTGGGGTCACATAGTTCCCGTTTAGAACTTTTATTCAGACTGTCACACGACCGGTTTCGCCTGTGTGGCTTCTTCAGAGGCTAAAATATAAGTGAGAACTCCATGCACTTGTGTCATCAGCCTCTGTACACTTGAAGGAGCCACAAAGGCGAAACCGGTCGTGTGACAGGCTGAATAAAAGTTCTGAACGGGAACTATGCGGCTCCAGGTGTCTTACTGAGGGACGACTGCGTGTGCGAGATGTCGTTAGCTTGAGGAATGAATCTACTATATCCTGTATTAGGATTATGTTATCTCGCCATGATATAGAATATATCAAAAGCCATTACTTTGAGAAAACGTAATATGGCGACATAATATACACATAATCCTGATACAGGATACAAAAATTATTTTCAAGCTACCAGCTGCTCTGAAATTAAGTATTTCCAAATCCATTACTTTATATTATAAAAACATAACATGATCCTGCTATAGTATTTCAAGACTTATATTTTACGTTTCCAGCTGCCCTGAAAGTATTTCCAAATCCATTACTTTGTGATATTGTACATACGTCAAGCATAACATGCTATAGTATTCTAAGACTTATTTTTAAGTATTCAGCTGCTTTGATAATCTCTCCAAATCCACTATTTTGTAAAAGCATACTATGATACAATAGTATTTTCAGTGAGGCAAAAACTCTCTCCACATGCCCCAAAGCCTACCCTACCAATTTTTTTTCATTAAAAAATGAAGCATCGGCTGTTTTTTAATCTCTGATGACAATCATCTTTAAACCCCACAGCACCTAACATATATAAATAATTCTATTTTTGTTGTTGTTTGCAATCACCCCCATATTTTAGACACTAAAAAGTATCTGGTCCTTTAATAAAAAAATATATTCGTTTATTTTGTATTTTTGTATTATTATAACAATGTGGTCTTTTCGAAGGGAAAATCTGTTCATCTGACGTTGCAAGCACCCTTAATCTGGACATAAACAAAATTGAGAAAAAAATTCAGATATGTGAATTATGTTTTATTCTGTCAATCACGAGTAGATCAAGTAACAGTCAAGGTCTGCAATAGTCTCTTCAAAATTATATAAGCAAACTTGACTTAAGAATTTCTCAACCTGTACAACATATATAACACGCCAAGCAACCGAAATCACAAATTTTACATCTCATTTCTGTAACCTTTCAAATTAATCACTTTGGCAAATACTACAATTGTGACTATCTTTGAGCTCCGTTAACTTCATACATGTTAAGTCATTGAAAACAATATTGTATACGGATGTCATGTTCAGTAACTTTGTAACTGTTCACCTAGCAAGGTACTAGTATGTACATTGTAGTTTACCAAACCCAACATGCAGATGCAATAATCAAACACTTTTATGTACATCTTATACAAAAGGGCAACTATACAACTATAAAGCAAACCTTGTAATGTTACCTTGTTCGAGTTTCATGTTTTTCAAACACCAAAGTTCCCATGAGAATTCTCTTCATTGGTACATGCCATAGATATTGTACAATAAACCTTTCAATGTAAATACTAAGTTGGGTAACACAAATCATCTATTCAGAAAAATGCAATTTTACCATTTCTAGTACCAGATTTCATTGAGGTACAATGTACGTATTTTCCAAAATCTCCAAATTCTTCCATTCGGTTCAATCATCTACATGTATGAAAATAATAATTAATGTTAATTAGTCTTTATAAACAGGAATTTCAAGAATTATGGATTGACAAAAAGAATCATCTGAATCAACTTTAAGCGATTTGAAAATTATTTACAGTTAAAAAAACAACAAATTGTGAAACATTTGCAGTAGTTTCATTTTCACTGTTTTTGGAGTATCCTTATACTAGTAACATGAAATCATGACACTGCATTTCTATTGAACTACAGAATTGTTTCAACCGTGAACTTCAAACATCATGAAAAACTTATTTCCCTTACTGCAAATTAGAACCACTACAAATTAAAGTAAATGCATTTACCGTAGAATAATTGGGTGGAAAAAACTTGAAAAACATAATTTTCTAGTTGTTTTTCAAAGTTAACCTGCATATATACACAAACGTTCAAGTCAATTTATAGTCGCATACATGTTTCCATAATCACAATCATAATTACAATCAGATAATAAATCAGCTCACAACTATAAGGCCACACTAATTTAATTTCTTGGTTAACGGATTTTTCTAGAAAAATAATGCAGCGGGCGGGCGAAAAAAAAATAAAAACAGGCCTAGGCATCCTATGATGGCCCAAAATGGTATGAAAGGAGCCATGAAGTCAACACACCAGCCTGGTTCAAAATTTAAACAATGAATTTTGAACTTTTAATGATACCATTGCATTGAAAGATGGAATAACTGTAACAACTCGGATTAAAATGACTGTTTTCAACAGTTCAGGGCAAATATGAGCATTTTGCAGTTGATTCTGAATTTTTATTTTTATTTGCAAATCAGAAAAAAAATGAAGCGGGCAAATCCGTTAACCAAGAAATTAAATTGATGTGGCCTAAGAGTGTAACTATCATCAAGTGTATAATAACAAGGTTAATTTTGACAAATATGACAAATACCCTGCATTTGCTTTTCAGTATTATGACCAAGTACTGTATATTATCACACAGTAGTCTGTCCAGTGTCAGTCCCTTTCTGTGACTGTTCAGGTTGACTGGTTGCTTCATTCTGCTGTTCTTGACTTGGTGAGATCAAACTACTCCCTACACCCCCTTCAACTACACTCTGTACCACACCATTCTCCTCAGTAACCACTGCTGTAGCAGTTTGGCTAGAAACGTCGCCATTTCCTGATTGGTTGTTCTGTACGCTTCCTGCGGTGTCTGTGTCCTTGGTCTGTCCGTCTGCACTCCACGCCAGAGTTTCTGACTGCCCGGTGTTCTCGTCTTCCCCAGAGACGAGAACTTTGATGACATAGCTTGGCTCGTCTTCGGCAGAGTTGTCGTCCTTCTGATAGAAAGAGTGAATTCATGAAAGCATCGAGCAAATACATTGAGTACATATACTCATTAATTAGACAAAATGAGCGCTGTGTACCTAAGCAGTTGTTTCATAATATTGAAGGATTTACCTTTAATTTTACCTCAAACATTACTCAGGATATTGTATCCACATTATATCCCGTAGCAATTTAAGTTTGCAAAAATGGACACATTCACGGAATTACATGTTCGTGGTGGGGACAGGTGGAACAAAGAAGAATGTCCACGGCAATGACAAGCTCATGGTACAAAAGTAAGCGTGAAAACCGCGAACATAAAAGTACTCTGGTCTCTCACTCACTGACGAAAGCTAGTGGATACTAGCTGAAACGTCTGTTTTGCTTGAGTACTGTAACTGCTTTTTGGTATATCGTATTACCTGGATGTCTAACCTTCATCGACGCACTGTGAAAAAATCCTGAATTTACTGTATTTTACAGTAGCTTTTCCCTACCTGTACGACAATGATTTCCTGTTGGCGGGTTTGCGCTGTCTCGCTGCTGGCCGCGTGGCTTAC
Organism: Branchiostoma belcheri; assembly: GCF_001625305.1. Taxonomy (NCBI): domain Eukaryota; kingdom Metazoa; phylum Chordata; class Leptocardii; order Amphioxiformes; family Branchiostomatidae; genus Branchiostoma; species Branchiostoma belcheri. Next base: position 3,655,805 of record NW_017803268.1, on the reverse strand, counting down.
AGACCGCGTGACGATGTGAGTCCTCCGCTCGGGAGACACCACGATCACGTGTTTGGGCCCCTTGTCGTTCCGCTTGTCCCGCGGTCGTCTCCTGATGTCCTTGTTGTGGACTTTGTTCAGGTGAGCGGTCAGTCTGGAAACGGGGACAATGTAGATGTGAGGTCATTACATTTGTTTTAAGATAATCCTTACTGAAGATGCCAAACGCCAAGTACATGATATAGACTCCTAGTGTACAATTACAATGTAGTACCTTAAAGTTTATGTATGTTCCCTACACAAATATCTAGTAGGTGCACCAACAGTAAAAAATTCCATGTAGGTGCACTGTTCAAATTTTATTGCACTACTATTTCGAGCCCTTAGGCCTACTGGATGGTACAAAATGTATGCTGTGCCTATTTATTATTCCATCACTTTTTGCTTTTCAACATTAGATTTATTTTAATAATACAACTTTAGAACAATGATACAGAGGTCTGGTATGCAGAGTATTCTAGGCATTTCTAATAAACTGTTACAGCATGCACATCCTGATTTCAGTTAATTTCTTAAAAGACAAGGAGCTTCTTACCTTGACTTGTCACCAAAGAAGCTCTCACACTCGGGACACTTTAAGGTCCTGTCTCCTGGAGAGCACTCGTGAAGTTTCTTGACGTGCTTGGCCATGTTCTTCTTGTTGTTGAAGCCCAGGCCACAGTGTTCACACTTGTAGGGACGGTTGCCTAAAGATCAACAAAATGCATTTTGTACGTACTTACATGCATTATGGTGTAGCTACTGAAAACATTATTTTGAGAAGTACTGTCTTACACAACTACCTACCAACTGTTCAAAAGCAGCTATGCAAAGCACATAAAAATCTAATTCTGTCACTGTTCTTTTTGACTACAAAAAAAAGCTCCCTACATTGCACTGAACGACTTGCTACACCTAACCCTTGAATATCTAACTCTATCTAATGATAATACCCCTACTGTACTTGATGACAGTGAGTTCCACTCTGCGATAGTTCTAGGAAAGAATGAATTCTTGAACACCTCAATCCTTGGTTGATAACTTTGGTACTTGAAGGCATGACAAAGTCTTGTCCTCTTCTGGCCTTTGATTGATTGTAAAATGACACCCTTGTCCCAAGTGCTTAATACTCTTCAAAAGAACAAAATCTTGCTAACCTCCATGGATGACTTGATGTTCTTTGAGGCTTTCGGAGTAGTTGAAGCCCTTGTTGCAGATGTTACACATGAAGAGTTTCTTGCCCTCGTGTTTATTACTCATGTGGATCTTGAGGGTCCTCTGTCTGTTGAAGGTCTCCTGACAGACAGTACAGATGTAAGGTCTCTCACCGGTGTGCAGACGGATGTGACGCCGCAGACCCGTGGACTGGGTAAACTTCTTGTCACAAAACTACAAAAACAAGAAATCAGACAGTTAAAACTTCTGGGAAGTCAGTGTTTTCAGTAGAAAATGCTGTTTGAGCATTGCTGGGATTCCCTACACTGTGATTTGTACCCCCTATTCTAAAGAACACTTTAGATCCCGCCACACTTACCAAAAAGAGTATGGGTCTATTCTGGTGTAAATACATGTAGATCAAAGTTAAAGTCGGTTTGGCTTTACATGGTCTGTACTTACTGTACAAGATTGGTGGGTTATGCCAAAAAGCTATTTACCAGTGGACTGAGTAAACTTCTTGTCATAAAACTGCAAAAACAAGAAATCAATGATTTCAGACTTCTGGGAAGTCAGTGTTCTCACTAATACTTAGTAATACTACTACTAATAGATGCTGCTTGAGTGTACAAAAATTGTACAGATTTAGACCCTGTCTTCCAAAGAACACTAAAGATCCCACCATGCTTATAAGGTCAAACCTTACAGTTTGGTTTTTACACAGCTTGTACTTTAACTGAACAAAACTCGTGTCTTGTGCCAAAAAAATGATTTACCAGTTACTTGAAATGAACAGAGGTCGTATTTGCAGTTTGTCTATAGTTTTCAAATATTGTGTCAGAACACTGTCAGGTACATGTATCATCTGCAAGGGGCAAAATTCTGAAGAATACTTCAGAATAGTTGACCAAACATCAAATGAAAAATCTGGGTTTTGTGCAGTACGTTCTGCTGAGATCAGGTACAAATGTACTATAGCAGAGCTGTAACTAGTGCTGCATACCGGTTCACTGGACTTGGATCCGGACTTGCAAGAATGTTTAGGTTCAAGTAAAAAAAAACCTAAAAGTCAAGAACCGAGTCCTGACCTATTACCATAAAAGACCATTTCGCATACCCCTTTTCTTTCCAAACCACCTAAAACCTTCTTTAGATTCCAAAATGATGATGAGAAATGAAGAAAACATTGCCATCGGGCATCGTCAAGTACCGGCCTCCATGTTATGTGGCCAAAGTTTCACCCAGACAACATTGCAAGGTTGCCAACATGCAATTTTGTATATGCCATGGGTTTAGGTCCGGACTTACACGTCCGGAACTGAACCTAAACCTCTGGACTTGAATCCGGACCTGAACCTAAATGTGGGTTTAGGTATGCAGCACTAGCTGTAACAGTGTCAACATTACCCAGATGAATTGTTAGTTTCCCTACCGTACAAGAGTAAGGTCTTTCCCCACGGTGGATGCGCATGTGCTCCTTGAGGTGGGTGGACTGACTGAAGGCTGCTCCACAGTCAAGCTCTGCACATCTACACAGGGAGAAAAACGGTTACTGTAAGTCTCTTTAGATTCGCGGGGCCTAAAGTTCGCGGTTTCGGGAAAATGGACAATCCGCGGTATTTTTAGATTCGCGATGTCTCCTTGGCTATTTTTCAAAGAAAAATTTGTAAAGTGTATATTTAAAATAATAAAAGTTCGTGTTCCGGGATATATCTCCTAAAACGCGGCGCAAAAATTTGTTTCGTGCACCGCGCGAGACTGCCGGCGGTAAAGCTGACAATCGATCTGACGCACGTGTAAACAATTTTCTTTGTTCGGAAATAAGCGCTAAAATGCTATTTTCCACGACTACACATCGATACTCTAGTGAAGAAATGCATAATCGAAAGAATATATATATTACTAAGCAAATTTCTGCCGTCTTCGGCGAGATTTTGAACCCGGAAGTATGCAAAGGTCGTTCGGTTTTGTAGGCCCAGCAAAACAACAAGAAGAAAAAAACGCCCGCAAAGCAGGGCGCAAAAGATAACCAACTAACATTTCCCAGGTACCAGCCGTTATATTTTTCATAAAAATACTTGTAGATATGCCCGATGTTCCCGCAATTTTCAAGCGCCCGGGCGCGCATGGCCGGCGCTCTGCACGCATAGATTTTTTTCGGCGGTACACGGTTGACACGGCCAGTGCCGCAGTATCGCGATTCGGTGTCTCATAATATTATAATTTTTTGACATCAGTATAACTTAAAAAAAATGGGTACTCAACATTTGCTAAGAATAAAGTTGATTTGCAGTGATTTGTGAATCGCGTGTGTTTGTGTTTCGCTTACCGTTGTGAATGCATGTGGGGAGGGGGCGCACTTACGCAAAACATATTCGCGGGGAAATAGATTCGCGATACAAAGGTCCCCGCGAATGCCGCGAATCTAAATATACCGCGGAAATTTGTAGACTTACAGTATTCAAAATTAGCCAAACAAGACATCGGAAGGATTAAGAGTTAATTGGCACCAGCAATCATGTAATATTTAGAATTTCTTGGCAGAACTATTCTAAATGAATGATGATAATGAAAAAAAAATCTAGTGGTTTACAAAAAGAAGTACACACTGTACTAACCTGTTAACATGTTTAAAGTTAAAACTTTTGTCACAACACAAAGAATGGTAGTTACTTGTATGGTTTCTCCCCGGTATGGATGCGCATATGTCTCTTATGGTTGGTGGGTGTACTGAAGGCTGTGTTACACTGTTCACAGGTATATCTCTTCTGGTTGGGCGACCTCAGCTTTCTGTAACAAATATCAACAGAGCAAATCCTTAGAATAGAAAACAATGTTACTGCATATTTACCAATACAAATAAGTTAACCTAAGAACTCAAAGATTTCATACCTCATTGAAACTTTATATCATATCCTACTTGATTCACACTTATTTTGTGGCAAAAAGTATACCTTACTTATTGAGGACCTCTCCTCTTGGTTCTTGTTTGATTCATTATTGTAAACTTATTTCTCTAATTAGTATGGAATATTAATAGTATTCAAAGATTTATAATGACAAATACCTGAAACCTGCCCAAAAAAGGACCAGCCATGTAGCCATGATTACAAATTCCAGTTATTCGCAGCACATAAAGACTGTTTTAAGTTTTCTTTTTTTTCCCCGCACGGTAAGCGAGTGGAACCAGCTGCCGGGCCCAGTGGTGAGGGCACTGACAGTAGAGGCTTTTAAGGCCAGCCCCCCCTCAGTGATACCCCGTACAGGGGTCGTTCGAGGGTATTTAAGAAGAATAAGAAGAAGATGTTGTATACAGTAACATAAGCTTACTATTCACTAACAAGGTATGCTAACATTGACAGTGCTTGTGTACACATGTCTTACCTGTCTGATAAAGCATGTGTTCCCATGTCATCCTGTCCTGACTCCCCACTGAAACACTCTGTCAGATCACCTGCTGAGTCAGACTGGAACAAATGCAAGGGGGGAAACATCAACTTTAGGCCATATCAACTTGATTTGTTGGTTGTCAGATTTTAACACAAAATAAACAAAGTGGGTGTTTGAAAAAAAGTGGCCTAAGCATTCTGTGATAGCCCCAAATGCTACCATAGGAGCCACGACATACTATGCTGGTTCGAAAAGGAAAACACCATAACATTCTTCTTTAATCCCTTCCTATTGCCAAATTCAGATCTTCAGAAATAAATGAATTTACAGTACTCGTACCTGTGAACTGGCCAGTGCAACTGCAAAGGGCTCAAACTTCTTGCAAATGTCATCAGCATTTCGGACCTGTTATTTGTAAAGAAATAAAAATCATATGTAAACAAATGACACAACAACGAACATATCTAAGGTTACCAGGTTTACTATGTACAGCATATTAGTTATTACTGGACTAATCAGACATTACCCCTCTGGCAGAAACTAGACACTGTACAGCTCCCTCTGGCAAAATGTAACAAAACTGCAGGAACACAGAAAGCACATGTATACCTGTAGTGCCCGTAGGGCTCCAGTGAAGTCTGTAAGGTTGGTCTCATCTACAGAGATCTTCCCCGTGTACATGAAATCTAACAGTGCTGAGAAGCCTCCTAAAAAAAAATAAAAGAAAAAATTTGACTAAGGTTACAACAATTCTCTACAATTACATAGCTGTACATGGAACTTTTCTCTGTATGTTTTAAATGATTTGAATTTTGGATACAAAAGTAAAATGATTAATGAATCAGTGGCCAAAAAGTTACATGCAAAGTTGGCCTTCTGTACGTGACCGTTATGTACGGTATGCTGTGAAAAGTTTGAGTGACAACCCCGCATTACTTAATCTCCAACCAGATTTTTCAGTGGCTGCCACAGTATCAAATTGGCCAGGCAGTAATATCCATTTGCGAGACAGTATCTATTTGCTACCCGAGGTGGCTAATGGACACTCCTCTGGCCAATGGATACTGTCTTCAGTGCCTTGCCACCGTATGATTTGCTTGGAGATTAGTACTACTGGGGCACACCCCAGTTTATTTGGCATCTCTATTCGAAGCTGCACACCCTCAAATCTAGCGACCGTCTCTGGCGTGGAATAATTCGGAAGGAGAATAACTGTATATGGGACGAAAGGATATCTCTTCAGCTACAAGACCAGCTGAGTTTGGTTTCTTCAAACTTTTCCGGCAGAAATGACTGACTCACTGGCAGAAAGACTCAAACCTTGACTATACCCGAGTAAATTATAAAGAAAATTCTAGTGCTGAAATTTTCTAAACAGTCCACGGCGCGAGGGGTTGCAAATCCACTCCTACGAAGGCGCTGAGCAAAATCTAGGTCAAACTTGGCGGATTACACTTGGCGCGCAAGGATACCCGGAAGGTTCGGAGCCAAAAAAAATTTTCACCCCTAAATCACCATTTCTTACACTCTTCAGCCAAGTTAATGTTTAATGACACTTCGTGGCAGTTTATGAGAAATGTCACCTCAAACTTGGACACTCAAAACCCTTTCGTTTTTTTACAACAGACTATCACGGACCCCGGTCGCGCTAGAACTGGGGTGTGCACCGTTACCTGCAGTAACTCCTCTCAGCTCCAGAATACTGTGGAAGTTCTGTTGCTGCACCTCGTTGTGAAACATGGTGTTGAAGAAGTCGCAGCACGCGGCCAGGATGGTCTTGTGCGCCCGGAACTGTTTCCCGTCAATGATGATCGTGATGTCGCAGAGGAACCCTGTGGAACGACAGCCGTTCATCCAGTCCAGGATGGTCGTGCTGAGATCCGGAATCTCGTGGGTGAATTTTTGAGCGCTGGGTTCCACCTGTATGAAATGAATGTGTTAGGCCACACCAATTTAATTTCTTGGTTGACAGATTTTTCTAGAAAAATAATGGAGCAGGCGGGCGGAAAAAAATAAAAATAAAAACAGGCCTAGGTATGTAGCCCAAAATGGTACGATAGGAGCCATGAAGTCAACACACCAGGCTGGTTCAAAATTTCAACAATGAATTTTGAACTTTTAATTACATTGAAAGATGGACTAACTGTATTACAGTAACAACTAGGATGAAAAGGACTGTTTTCAACTGTTCAGGGCAAAATATGAGCATTTTGCAGTTGATTCTGAATGTTTAATTTTATTTGCAAATCAGAAAAAAATGAAGCAGACAAATCCGTTAACGAAGAAATTGAATTGATGTGGCCTTAGGCCTACAAAAAAATTGTTTCAGTCCTGAAAAAATTAGGTAGGTAGGAATTATCTTTTTTTCTTTAAAGTTTTAAAGACTTCAGTGATATCTATATGAGGACACTTTTATTTTCAATGTCAATGTTAGAAAACCAATTGTACAACGTTTTATCACTCAGGTGTAGGATCATGGAGCTAGAAAAGGTTGATCAGCTCAAAAATTTATGTCCCTTGCAGGCGTCCACTCATAAAAAAAAGTCTAGGGTCGGTAGTTTTTTCTAGTGTCGGTCGGAAAACAAAAAACACATTTTTTTTCTTGAGGCCTTAGTTAGACAAATGGATCCGGAGATCAGGGATCTCATGTAGCCAGTCCATAGCATGCCAAAAACTGGGGGTCTACAGGGTCTTTTGGCGCTTTTATGTGCTATTTTCTGATTGCATATAGACAACATAGCCGGCCTGGTTGAATTGCCCCAATTTTTTTGGAACTGGGCTAATCAGAAAACAGCCGAAGACCACCAAACCCCCAGGTCTATAAGCCTGCTACGGAGGCTAGATCTCGTGGGTGAATGTCTATGCGCTGGGTTTGACCTGTAGTATGGCGGGCGTCTGCTCGGCGACTACGACAGGAAACGGAGCGCCACCTTCTGTTGCTACCTGGATCGTCATGGGAACAGACGGGGCCTGGGGAGGGACTGTTGCATCCTGAGAAAAAGGGAGAAACATACAATGTACAAAAAATGAATGACTGTGAATGAAACTTAATCAACATTTCTTGCACTTTATGTAAGCTTCAGGCACCATTAAAGATACAAAATATATGGTACATAAAATACATAAATCAAGAAAACATACTGAGTAATACATGGTAACATTAGCGTTACACACAGTGACACACACACACATCATGTAGAAAATTTATATTTCTCTCTCTCAGGCAAAGTACTATATGATTTATTCAAACACTTGGTCCTATTACTGACTCGGACTCCTATATATAAAATCGAGATCATTTCACAGCGGATTCACCTATCTAATGCTCAAAAATCCATGTGAATTTAAAAAAAATTCACATTATGGCTCTCAATTTATTACACAAACTTAGCACAGGTCATTGCAGTGTCAATCAAATTAAATCAGGTTAACGTTATAACCTCCTTGATTAAATTGGAACTTGTTTGACCTCTGGTTGGGGTCCAAAACATGGATCGGTTGTGAATGTTGGTAATTTGTAGATCCCGAAATGTGTAGCATAATGCTAGAAAGTCTGTGTATGTAGAGGATTCTTAAAACTTCAGAAATCAAAACACAAGTCACACGCACACACACACGCCCCCCTCCCCCTTTCAAACGCTCTAACGTTACCAAACGCGCGCACGTAGCCAACGTAAGTTGTACATACGCCGCCCATACAGAATTTAGCCTCAGATTTTGTGTGATCGCGATCGTATCCCGATCGGTATCCAACCACATTCTGATGCGCACAAGAAATGCCGTGTCTACGAAGCTGGAAGTTTATGGGCCCAGCAAGATTCAAACCTCGGCGGGAAAACACAGAAACCTGCACGTACCATAGCACCCTGGTCGGGAGATCGCCGTTGTCACAAACAAAATGGCGACGACTGCTTCTCGTTCCCACAATCCTCTGTGAACGTCTGCATACATCTTATTTGCATATTCGTGACTGGTAAGATATCTTATTTGCATATTTGTGACTGGTAAGTTCGGCCGTATACCGTTTCGCAAATGATATATCCGCAAATGAACCATGTAGGACGGTAAGTTACTGTGGCGAATAACCCAGAGTATATATTTTAGTCGTTCAGGCTTGTTAAAATGGAATCGTAACAGTGTAACAGCAAAATTATTCTGAGTGTGCCTCATTTGCATAGTTGTGCTTAGACAATTGTGTTTTTCCATGCTAATTGCCATACAATGGTACATGCCAGAGTTGTTAGTTGATATTACACGTTGGTAAGAATTTTGCATTTATGTCAAGGGGTGCAAATTTCATGGATAATCATTTTTTTTTTGTTAAACTAAGCGTTAGTGATGACACAAAGAGAACTTCATTGCGCGAAACATAAATAAAAAAACATGGAAAACTAACAGGTGTCAGTAAAGTTATCAGCGTGTAACGTTAACAACATTTAACGATACCTTAGTTTTATAACAAAAATTATATCGAATATACCGATATTGTAAACACCTAATTATAATAATTTTTTTAATGGTCTAGATATTTTCTCCATTACTTTTTCCAAGAAACGTACATGTAAATTTGTCTATAAGCTGTTTTTCAAGGTCCCAAATTTTCCGGAACGGTGCATATATGTAGGCAATAAAGCATACAAACGTGAGTAATATCCTGTCTATTGTACATTTGTATTTGATGCCGTAACGTCAGAACTGATTGAAATTTAGCCTGGTATCCAGTCTTACGTGATTGGGGGTATTGGGGTGTTCAGGCAGGTTGTGTCTTCGGGGGCTCTAATAACTTCCCCCGCCCAGTGCAACAGACCGTCCCGGTAGGAGAGTTACGCTAATAACAGACAGTATGCTTGGGGATTTGGTTCCCCCCAACACGATAATCAATCTCTCGTGAAATACACACCGGGAAACCTATGTGAGGCGGGCGGGACAGAGCTCTTTCGGCCCCGACCACGATCAGATTGGATACCAGGCTAATTGAAATTGTGCGACCTCGAAGCTATAGAGCATGGTATGATACGGGTTGCTTTCTTTAGTTTGTTTCTGATATTAATATAAAAGCCAAAGATTTCTTTTATATAACGTTATAACTTAAGATAAGCTTAAAAGTCCTGCTTGTGAAGCTGGTGTGTTACATCCAGACGTGGGATTTAAAATACTGACTGAACAATCCAGACTCATGCATACAGAAATCCAAACAACTTGCCTGCTGGTGTAGGACGTGTTTTTGTTCTGTTGTCAACTCCACAAGCGGCATCATGTCCGGCCAACAGAATAGGTCCTGGAAGGCTGGTGACAGAAACGGTCGGTAGACTTTGCTAACACAATTTAACCTTTTATATCTCAAAAACTATTAGATAATGCTGTTAGTTGAAAGCGTAATGTATATGGGGTGGCTCTCACCGATTCTTTTTTTTTTTATCTCGGCCGCCTGAGCGGCCGAGGTATTGGGCCCCAAAATAGGTACGTTGGATGGATCTTGTTTTCGACCGTGAAAACCAATGAAACCAATTACTCTGCATGTATACTTTCCATTGTGGTGTCGACCTACAGGATGATAGTGACGTTATTCGTATACAACGAAGATGCTAAAAAAGAGGAGATGCTGTTTACCACAAAATCATTGTTTTCTATCATAGTATGTATTTAATGTTCTAGAATTTTGCTAATAGCTGCTGTAATTGGACCAATAAATCAATGACATAAATTATGTTCATTAGCTGACATATTTGCCTAAGTCGCAAGATGTCGCTTTTGATTGGTGAATAACGCATGAGGCTCGGATGTAACGCATGAGGCTGGCAAGGGCATACTTAGCAAAAATAGCAAAATATCAGGAACTAGAAAGGCCAATATTTGCTTTGGAGCAAATACAGCGATGGGTTCACCACATTTTACGACATGGCAGGGAAAGAATGAGAAACACAAGGGAAAACAATGATTTACATTGATATAACTATAATATGAAGTAACATACAACTAAAACAACAGTTGGATAGCTATTCCCTACTTTATTGGTTAGGATTTTTAATTGCATAATGCAAACTGTTGATTTTCAAAATAAAAAAAAAACGTTACATGCCCCGCATTCCAATGCTGGAGCAGAAAAGCTTGAAATACCTACCAAAACTCTTGAATAAAGACATACTGTCAGTATGGAAATGCTCTGTGCAGGTGTTAATCAAGTTAAATCCCAACAGCCAATCAGCAAGAAATGCTCTGTGCAGGTGGAAATGCTCTGTGCAGGTGGAAATGCTCTGTGCAGGTGTTAATCAAGTTAATTCCAACAGCCAATCAGCAAGAAGTATAGAGGAAAGCTGCATGCCTATTGGTTGATGCCCTGCATTCCATTGTGATGACTCATGCCCAGACGTGGTAAACACGGCACACTAACACGGTAATACATTTGCTATAACACAGCCAAAAAACTCAAATAAAACCATTCTAAAAGCCTGTATCACAAAAATTTAAAAAACGCCTAGGGGTATTTGCCCACTGTACCTCCATACCAAATTTCAGGACCTTAGGCCCTAAAATGAAGAAGCTGAATCCATTTAAAAAATGGCAGGAGAAGGAGAAGGAGAAGAAGAAACATCAGAAAAAGCAATATGGGTTCACCACCACTTCGTGGTGTGGTGAACCCATAATAATAAGGGTATTAGGCATAGAGCCATAGGATAAAAATAGAGCTAAAGATACTACGGGCAAGGGCAATCAATTACATTGTGTTTTATTCGTGCTGTTGAACAGATTTAAACAGAGCAAGGACCTTGAACAGAGTTACGTTACCGTCCCCCTCCCCCCATTGAACGTGAAAATTTATGAATTCGTGCGACCTAACATTATGTTAGTGCATGGCAGGCTAAGTTTCTTGCTTTAATGCCAGGAGGTGCTCGTCAATTTTTTATGTCTTCTCTGCAATGTTCCGGTCGTATTGTATTTAGTTTGATTCGTTCCTTTTCTGAGAAATTGTAACTTTCAGTTGGGGGGGGGGGGCAGCCATGCGCGTTCTATATACAGTACACTCCACTGGATTTTCGTATTAAGCTGGGTTACCATTAGCTACTGTATTGAAGGAATAACTCAGTGCTTTCAAACAATCTAATTCACTCGCAAATTTTCCAGATTTCGAAGCTAATTTGCAATTGTATAAGGTAAATTTTCCCACCAAATAGCATAAATGAATCTCTATGTATGAGAAATTTTGAAGACTTTCCATGTGCTAATAGCAAGAAGTATTCAATATACATGTTCAATTGGATGCTATACTGATCAAGAAATTATTTTTCTTCTCTTCCAGATGTGTCTTGGATTGCCCTGTTCTACACCAGACATACCGGAGCAATGTTGAACTATATATATTGCACTTATTATCAATAAAACCACTGCCATCGTACACTGTACTCTTCACTCATTGTAACCACTGCCATCGTGCACTGTGCTCTTGCACACATTGTAACCATTGCCATCGTGCAGACCAAACCCTGCCATCGTGCAGACCAAACCCTGCCATCGTGCAGACCAATCATTGCCACCGTGCAGACTGTGCTCTTACACTCATTACAAATAAACTCACCGGGACACTGCCATGGGCAGCGGCCGAGATAAACTTTTTCAAAAGTCTTGTTTCATTCGAAATCATTTCAGTGTTGAGGTGTAAAGAAATGATTCCATGTTTGCATACTAGAGCATCATATTACAAGACAGTCTAATAATAGTTTTATAGTATATATGTTGTTTTGTTTTTCAACGAAGCCAAGTGACGTAACCACCGCAAAAAGTGGAATGGCAAATATAGCTGTCGAAAATTATGAAAAAAATAGAAATGATTTTTGAGGTCGTAAAACTACACACACAACATGGCGTAACAAGCAGCATAGACAAAAGATCCTTAATTTTTAGTCTTTCGCCTGTTTTCTCTTTTGGAAATGTTAGGAAGTAATTAATAATGGGGCAGCTAGATGGCTTTTACCTCACTGCCTTCGACTCATACGGTACGTAGTTGTCGGGGAAAGTCAAAAGTAGTCTTTTCACGTCCGGTATTTTTATAACGCCAGATCTACTAGTACCTGAAACAATAGAGCCTTTCAGTGCCTAATATGTCTACTTTCACATTGATCAAATCAACTATCATAATGCCACCGACTGCCACTTGAAAGACAGCCAAATTGAAAACGCTGCCAATGTCTTTTCAAGACAAATTTGTTTTAGACAAAAGGGATACCTGAAGTGTACATACCTCGGGAATTTTAGGTTTTTGAGACCACATTCATTTTTTAAATAATAACCTTGTGGTCTTAGGGTACCCGTGGAATTATCAGACTTGAAAAAGAAGTAAGAAATGATAATTGTTCTTTCAGGTGTAAGATCAAGTGATGGTGCGTACTTTGATGCCAACAAGCATAAGAAGAAATGCTTGAAAACCATCGGCCCCGTGGTGCTCAGCGTGGTTGTTATCGTACTTTGGGCGTATTTTGCAGGTCAGCATTTTAGTGTATTGTTAACCATTGATATCATTGTTACTTACATTATTTTTTAGTATTTCACACTTGATAATTCTTTCCTTATCACATCTCATATTGATAACTTATCGTTCGTGTCTTTTATACCTCCACGGAAAATGGAGGTGTCGCTAAAGGGAACATTTGTAGTCAGTACAAATTAAGCGAATGTTATGATACTCTTGTTCTGCGCTCGAAGATGAAAGTCAAGGTTAAATGTGGGCCTCTTTGCTGCTGTCCTTGGTACGCGGCAGCAGAACCAGTTTTTGTATCTTTTGTCCTCGAATGCTTTTTGTTTGTGTGTGTGTGTGTGTGTGTGTGTGTGTGTGGCCAGATAGCTTTTCATCTTTCATCACGGTGAGGGACTGTGATGTTGGTCTGGATTCTTCTAGTAGTTCTAGTAGACTCTTTTCATGATCAATCTTTCATCATTACCATTTGCAGCAAAAATCACGTCTCCTTCTGGGAAGGCGTCCAAACTTCTGGACAAAATCCATGAACGGAACAGGGCGACTGATCAGCGATGGGGCAAGCTGGAAAGTAAGTACTGTAGCATACTAGAAAATGGCTCTTCCGTACCAAAATAAAATATTTGCCTTTGGTGGACCTATGACTAGTAAAAATGTATATATTTTTCAAGGTGGGGAATGCAATCTGGCTGGATCGGCAGACATTTCGATTGGAGTCTCTGTCGACACTTTGAGAGCAATCTCTAGCCTGGGTGCCAGACCCATGGCACACTGGACACAAAGTATCTCAGTGAGCACTGAGATACTTTGTGTCCAGTGTGTCATGGGTCTGGCACCCAGGCTAAATCTCTACCGATAGAATCGCTGATATGTCAACTGTATCTTTCAGGAACGTCTGTGTTCCCTACGTTATCTGCCCCTGGGTCAGGCGGCACAGGATTACTCCCTGGGTCTAAGACTGGGTTACCTGGGGCTACTGGATCTCCTGGAGAAGAGATTACCGCGGGGATGGGTGGTCAGGCTGGGTTATCTGGGTCTGTTGGCTCTCCTGGAGAAGATGGTTCAGTGGGAATTGAGGCTGGGTTACCTGGGTCCACTGGATCTCCTGGAGAACAGGTTACTGTGGGATTGGATCAACAGCATGGGTCTACCACAAAAAAGTCACCCCCGGGAGTGGACCGTCAGGCTGCATTGCATGGGTCTACTGGGTCTACTGAATCAAAGATCCCCATGGCACGGAGGTGCAGGGCACAGTGGGTCATGATGGCAATGGGTGACCAGGCTGGGTTACATGGGTCTACCGGGTCTCCAGATGTAAAGGGTCAAACTGTACTTGGGTCTACTGGATATCCTGGGTCTACGGGCCCCATGGGAATGGAGGGTCAGGATGGGGTAACTGGGTCTACTGGATCTCCTGAATTAAAGGTCCCAGTCAGAATGGAGGGTCAGAATGGGGTAACTGGGTCTACTGGATCTCCTGAATTAAAGGATCCCAAGGGAGTGGAGGGTCAGGATGGGGTAACTGGGTCTACTGAATCTCCTGAATTAAAGGACCCCATGGGAGTGGAGGGTCAGGATGGGGTAACTGGGTCTACTGGATCCCCTGAATTAAAGGACTCCATGGGAGTGGAGGGTCAGGATGGGGTAACTGGGTCTACTGGATCCCCTGGGTCTACGGGCCCCATGGCAGTGGAGGGCCAGGATGGGGTAACTGGGTCTAGTGGATCTCCTGAATTAAAGGATCCCATGGGAATGGAGGGTCAAGATGGGGTAACTGGGTCTCATGGGGCTTTAGAAGGGGGGCTCACGGTGATGAGTGGTGATGATGCAGGGGGTAAAACAACGTCTGGACCTCCGTTGGTGGGATCGAGCTCTTTCAAGCACCCCGAAACATCTGCCTGGCGTGACTTGAATAGAGGTGAGCCATTTAATTTGCCGGAATTTAATTGTCTGATCTTTGTCGATCCATTTTTCCAACGAAATGTGTATGTCATAATTCTTGATGTTATGTGTATGTTTTGTATATGTTACTTAAGACTCCAGGAAGAGTAGTGAAGACATGTATATAGTATTAATAATTCAATAACATAAAAAGTCTCATTTTTTCAACAGATTGTGAAATACCAGACTACGTTCGTTTTAACGGAATTTGCTACAAAAGCTTTACGGAGCGGGTCACATTTGAAGAGGCTAGACAGGCGTGTGCGGCAGAGGGGGGTACTCTCGCCATGCCCAAGGACAGCGGCACTAACACTTTCATCCACAACCTAGCAAGGGAAGTCAAAGGTGAGCAATTATGTAGCACACTCACCGACAGCTCATGATGTCCTTGAGTAACACATGTATATTTACACACATGCTTGTGCATGACATGTGTTTCTTAGAGAATATGATTAATTTGAATTATGATTAATGTTTATCTTTGATATTAATGTTTAGCCTTCTGTGGTTATCGCTTAGTGGAGCTTTTTAGCAATGAACTGTAAATCATACATCATTTCAGCTGATAATGGCTTCTACTGTATGTTTTGTACGATGTATACTTGTATTTTGTATTGAAAAAAAATCATTCATTCATTCATTCTTTCTTTCTTTCTTTCTTTCTTTCTTTCTTTCCTTCTTTCTTTCTTTCAAAGGCCGCTGGATCGGGCTGAGTGACCTAAACAACGGCCTGTGGGTTTTTGAGGACGGCCAGACCCTGAAGTCGGCCGGTTACTCTAACTGGCGTCCTGGGGAACCGAAAGCGAGTAACCAGTACTGGGGTGGGTGTGTTGGGTTCTGGTATCACTGGGACACGTGGGATGAAAAAGACTGTACTAAACTCAGAGGTTTCATCTGCGAGCTACCAGGCTATATGTAACTTTATTTGGTATAATAAAAGACTAATGCCCCACCCCGAGGTGTATATGATGAGATAATCCCTGGTGAATGAGGTGTGATAGCCACCTCATAAACCACCGAGTGAGCGTAGCGATACTATAGGGTTAGTGACCCGCCATGGTGTGTATACGGCGTCAACAATGGTAATAGATGTCATCATAACAATGTTTTGGAAATAAAACTGTAATAATCACCAAATGCAATCAAGTAATAAAGCAATATAAAGTAGCTACATGATTATTACTTATCAATGATAATGAAGGGTGCTAGAAACAAAAGGTACCTTATTATCATCTTGGATTAGAAGTAAAAATGTGATGAAAAGAATGTGATGTGGTTCCATTCGAACAATCTAAAAAGATACACATGTAATAGATTTTTGTAAAATACTTGTAGAGTGTTCAACAGTGCAATGTAGTATTGAAAAAGAGTGTAATTAACAGAAATGTGCTGTGGTCAATTCATGTTTTTAAAAACACTTTGTTATGTGATTTTTTTGATTGTTGTTTCAGCAAAACAACTGTGTTTAATGTCACATTTATACTGTCATCATTGGGACGTCCGCTAGGAGTGCGATTTAAGCAGGGCAGAGTACCAAAACTGACCTACATCCGTGCAAGTTTTAGTTTCGGAAGGTAGACTTGCTGCACAATTCCTCTTATATACTGACATTAAAATTTCTCCATCAACATGACCAATGTCAATGCATTTTTTTAAAAAGCAATTGCAATTGAAAAGAACAACAATATCCCATCCTCTGCCTCCATTTATTTTTCTTGTTTCTAGTATTTCTCCAAGCAGATGTATGAGTGTCCCGTTTTCCTGAAGCAACTCTGCCAAATTTGCATTTCAGAAAACAATATGGCAAAAAAATTACTACATTTCCCTTAGCCTCTACCAGTCTTCGGGAGGCGACTGGAAAGAGTTAACAAGTTATATTTCTACTCTTTCCAGCCGCCTCCCGAAGACTGGTAGAGGCTAACGTCTATACTTTTTGAGATCTCAAAGCAGATGTTAGGAGTGCTCCTCATCCCAATTTGTTATAAATTTTCTTACTGTCCCGTGTTCTATGTATTTCCCCATATATTTGCATTTTATGGCAAAATGCATGCAACATTCTTTCTCCAAACGTCTGCTTTGAGATTAAATTTCCCGGCTTTTAAACCGGATTCCTGTCCAGCGCGCATGCGCGAGTTAAGTTGCCCTGTGTGTATGTGTGTGTTATGTTGTGGCGCGGCGGTACTCCGTACTTAAGGCGATCTAGCGGACTTAAGGGGGACCCGACAACTTTCCCGACACTGCCTACGTTACGTCAACTTCATGTCATCTTAACCACCTCAAAAGGATCATTTGGTAAGCTTTAGTTTTTCTGTGAGCCTTGTTTTTGTGTTGGTGAGCGAAAATTAAGGAAAGTGGGGAGGGGGGCGGTGTTACTTTTCGTGCAGTTGCCTGCTTGAAATGTTGTTATCGAACCGTGTAAGTCTCACGACAGCTATGCCAAGAACTCACGATTTATACAGGAATGTAAACAAATTCTTCTGGAGCCGTGGTAACGAAGGGTGCAAGCTGATATTTGAAGTATCAGCCCTCTTTGTTTTTGTTGACAATGTTGTAGTAAATTATGTTTTGGAGTAGTTTTTCAAGGAGCATGTGCGTGTGTGGAATATATCACTCAGCAGCGAGGCGGATATA
>NW_017803268.1:3630339-3638183 GCF_001625305.1 Branchiostoma belcheri | reverse complement strand
CACAGAGACACACACACACACACACACACAGAGAGAGAGAGAGAGAGTGAGAGAGATCTAGAGAGAGAGAGTAAAATAGAAAGAACACAAGAATAATTCTTAACAACAAACTTTTAAGTAACTCTGCAAGGGAACTGCTATAGCCAATAATTTTCGACCTGTTGTATTTATCTTAATATTTTCATTTCTTACTTGGAGCATATCCTACGGAAAAGACAGTTTAGTAATTTTGTAGTGAATACCTTTAATTAATCAAAGATCTGAAGTACATTTCCTTTTGTGAAAATCACAAAACGCAATTTAAGAGGATCGTGTGCAAATGGCGTGTAGGGATTTGTAGTAGAATACGTGATCCCGTTTTCCCTGGGGAGTTTTTTACACCGCGTTTGATGTACAGATGTCACAGGTCACTTTGTAAACACACAACAAAGCCGCCGGGGGGCCTCCGGTCGTTTGTCTCCGATACAGCTGGACAAAGGACCACAGGGTGAACAAATAAACCTGAATGTTCGCTGTGCTGAAGTGTGGCGTTAAATTAGAAGTGGGACTGTGAGAAAAAAGTGTAGTTTCCTTCCCCAAACCTCATCGTAAGAAAAGGAACGGTACAAAATTTAAGGAAAAAGAAAGGATAAGTTGACACAAAGGTGGGATTGTTTTGGGTCCATTCCGCATTAAAACTGAACTACTGAAGTGTGGACAAGCATAAATATTGTTAACTTATAAGTTGGACTTTTAGAAAAAAGCGTAGTTTTCTTCCCCAAACCTCATCGTAAATAGTCAGAAAAGAAAAGGTACAAAATTTAAGAAAGGATAAGTTGACACTTGGATGTCGTTGCCTGTAAATGTAGGATTTTTTTTGCAATTCCGCGTTAAAATTAAACTACTGAAGTGTGGACAAGCATAAATATTGTTAACTTCTAAGTTGGACTATGAGAAAAAGCGTAGTTTCCTTCCTTAGACGTCATCGTAAGTAGTTACAAAAGAATCAGTACCGAATTTAAGTTAGAAACTGCGGGGGTAAGTTGACACTTATTTGATGTCATGGCCTGTAACTGTAGAAGAGGATTGTTTGTGGTTCCTTCTGTGTTAAAATTGAACTACTGAAGTGTGGACAAGCACAAATATTTTGGTAGATGTTCACCTAAACCAACAGACTGTGAATAGAGGTTTTGAATTGGGTGGTGTATATATTTTTTTCCAAGCCTTTGGTTTACTTTGGTGCACCTGTTTAGATGAGATAATGCTTAGATAAAGACAAATTTATTTATTATTATTAATTATCGTCATTTTATCATTAGCTAGAATGTGTTACCCAAGGCACGAACTATACTGTACAGTACTAGCTACTATAAACTCTATATGATTTTGCCTGGGTAAAAGGCCTGTAAGTATTTTACTTATGGATAACATTACGTGGCTTTATAATATTTTTTGTACAGTTCCTGCACCAACCTTGGATCCACAGTTTTTAGAAAATGATGTTACATAGAAAAATTATTTAAAAGTTTGAAAGCTAGAACACTTACCCAAAGACATTAGATCATGTTTTTACATGTATAACTGTTGACGACTGAGAATAAATGTAATATTTTTTTACTACTCAAAACAAGGCAAAGAAGACAATCGAGCTATGATTGGATATTTTTCTAAAAAGTAACAATGTATATCAGTTTAGCATCCGGCCTGGTTTCTTTTGGTTTGCTCTTGCAATATTTCAAACTGTAATATGAGAAATCTTATCCTTCTCAAAAACAGGTGCAAGAAGTAGCTAGTTCCTATGAAACTTCCCTGCCCAGTGGCAAAAATTCCTTTTCTCTGTGGTCAAGGGATTGAGTCACTGTTGCCATTTGTTGTAGACTGACCCTCGGTCGACTAATTCGGTCAAGCTGGACTCTGTCAAATCCAAACCAACAAGGTCATTAAAACATTCCCTGCATTTTTAACTCTAGGAATTTTCCATTTGAGAAATTTGAAAACACCCTTGTATTTATCTGTTATAAGACAGCTGCATTCTATAACTGATATGGAAGAAGATAGTTACTTTTATTACATTTCACATATACTGACCTAAATTTAGGGCATATACCGTAAATAATATAATTTTGCAACTTAGGCCTTCTAGGAAATAGAAGCATTTCAATATTTCAAGTTTACGAAATGATTAAGGTGTACAGTAATAATAGTATTAATAAACAAACACAGTTAAATGAGTTATTTTTTATTAGCGGTTGCAAAAATTAAAGTTTTTGCAACCATGTGCAAATATTAAAGAGTTTACAGTACTCATACTAGGATTGGTATAAATTGGGACAAGTCTGCTTCTGATTTTGCAAGTCTTCTGCCCCCCTCCCCCACTGTGTAAGAGACACATGCTGTATAAGAGATAATAAACTATCAAACCAGCTCTATTCCTTCTTGTTTGGTCTACCAGTATTGAATTAAAGTCACGCTGTGGGCCTGGGTGTAGCAGCTGCCTTATTTGTAATTGAGAGGACATAAAAGTCTAAAACTACATGTTAAGTGTCTGAAGTACTGTAAGTTGCGAAATTTATTTTGGAGCAACGGAAGGTTTTCGTGGTGTTTTAAATTCAAGGTTAAAACATTTCTCCATTTCAGTACTATAAGTTAAGTAATACAAGAAAGGTATTTTTAAAGTGATGAACTTTGGAGGGGCAAAAATTTGAAACTGACACAAAAGTTTCACAAAATGCTCTACAGAGCTATATATTATGCTACTGTCACACCATGTGCACGAGGTTTAGGAGTTCTAAAGGATTAAAGTGACCACTAAAGGGCCTTGAATGTACAGACACAAAAATAGTAAATAGTCTAAAAGATCTAGGACTCAGAGCTTTTAAATTCATTGTAAAACATTGATGTGCAAAAGTGTGTGTGTATTTCTAGCTCTGTAGCACATATAATTTTTGTAACGATCAAAACAAACATTTGCCAGATCTTGAAACTTAATGGTAATATATTGTCTTGACCTGTTTTTGTTGGCCACCCCTCTGTCTAAATAATTATCATAATCACTTTCCGTTTTTTATCTTAGGTCATCTCCTGTGTTTTGTCCTGATTATCCCTCAAATTACCCCTCTTTCCCCTGCAATCACCCTAATGCTAGTAATAGAGTACAGCGCAACACTCCGCTGCACAGGGGCCAGGTTTAACAAGTTTTTCAAGATTCCTGGCCGAAATCCGATAAACCACGGGGCAAACACCTTTCGGAAAAAACCTTTGGAAGAGACAATGAATTCTGGGAGCAACCTCGGTGGCGCTCTTTGAGTGTTTGCACGCGGATTTTTGGACTTAGTGACGCCATGGCTAAAGCTGTATTCTCAGTATACATGAGTAATAGGCTAATACAGAGGTCTATTTACTAGTAGGAATTTGTACCCGTCACAAGTTTGTGTCTTTCCCTTGTGAAAAATATTTTTAATAGCCATAATCTTTCAGTGTAAGTACTTATTTTCATTATCTTTAAGTTAGTACTTTATACTTGGTCTGACCCTCCAAAATTTCCTGTTTTAAGCATTGCTAGTACCCCCATGTAGACCCTCAAATTCAATTTTCACCAAAAAAAAATATTTTTGAGAGCCATTATTTCGGTCAGTGTAAATGCTATATTTTTTTTCATTATCTGAACACTTGGTCCTGACCCTCCAAAATTTCCTGTTTTAAGCATTGCCAGGACCCCCATGTAGACCCTCGAATTAAATATATTTTCAGTGGTGCCTTCATTACTACTAGTATCTGTATCTTTTCTGCACCCATCCATCCAGCTAGAAACATCTGCAAGTCAAGTAAGTAACCTGATACGTAACCAGATCACAGGTAAAGATTGGCAGCAGGTAAGAAAGTTGTTTTTAGGTCAGGTCTTGTCACTGATCTGGTTGAGTGAGCTCAAAGTTCTGTCACAGTTTTGTAAATCTTAAACCAGGGTCAAGGTAAGGAGTTCAGATTCTAGAAGGATTTCGGTTTGGATGTTTGTGGTACTCTCATCTGCCGAATAAATTAAACATACCCCCCGGAATAAACGTACCCCCCGGACAAATCTTCAAAATCAAATAAACATACCCCCGGAATAAACGTACCCCCCGGAAAATTACCAAAATTGACGGGTAACCTGTGTCTCTTGTACTAAAATGCACCCTTACTGATATATGCACAAATCTTTAACTGTTATTTGCAATTAGGAATTTAAATAGACAAAAAAAAGAGCATTTAATATTTTGTATTTTGATAAGCACCACCCATATCCATGACAATAGAACATTCAGACGAATTTATGCACGCGGTGATTGCAAAAACCGGCCCGAAAATGACAAGTTTCTCGCTACAATATGCGTTTATAAACGTCTTCACGTCGATGATTTGTCAATTTTTTTCACACAAAGTTGAAAAAAATTACTGGTTTTCAAAAATTAATAAACGTACTGTGCAAAATAAGAACGTACTGGGTGGATGTTTGGGCCCAAAAGAATAAACGTACCCGTATGTTTATTTGGCAGATGAGAGTAGCTATATACATACCATATTAGATTGTGGTAAGGCCCTGACTTATGGTTTTAAAATAGTTCGGTACAGAAATTTACTGTAAATTTTGAAATGTTTGCGGTGGTTTTATTTTCACATTTTTGTGACCCAGTCAACCAGGAATCAACATGAATTCTTGACTCTGAAAATGTTCCTTCCTTGGTTTACAACTAACTGTACTAGTTAGGGAATTGTTTCAACCGCTCAAGTTTAAAAAATGGCCTTTCCCTCCTAGTCCTACCAAAAATTAAACCCACTGTCATTTATACTGTAGTTGATTTACACACAGCGAAAGGAAATGTACAATGTATGTAGTATTTACAGTTCTATAATATACTAGTGTATGCAAAGTTGCGGAGTATTTCAATTTTGTGGTGCCATGTACTAGTACATGTATGTTACTAGTAGTTGTTTAAAATGTTCTGCACTGTAAAATGCTTCTAACCCCTAGCCTGGTTACCAAACCTATTATAGCTCCCGAGTCCTACATCCTCTCCTCAAATAGGATGTAGGACTCGGGAGCTATAATAGGTTTGGTAACCAGGCTATCTAACCCCTCCCCCCTCCATTGGTTTTAAGATTGTTCATTCACCATAACCAAATCACTAATTTAAAAAAATCAAATCTTGGCTAGAACTTTAGAAGTAGAAGCCTTGTGTACGTGTAGCTACATACAAAATGTAGTCTATATGAAATACATGACATTGTATAAAACTTAAATGCAGTTAGATATATAATAGGCAGATAGTAGGTAACAATTGTCGCCTCCTCTGGCCTTATATTTTGTTCACCTGTCACTGAATCCCTTTCACTCTGTGTGCAAACAGTCGGGCACTTCTGACCGCCAACAAAAGCCGGCCTTCCCCCCATACTGTGGGCCTTACAGCTTAGGTCCTGACTTGCCTTCAGAACGTATTGTTCCTTTTTAACTCGGGGAGAATAGTCACCTAGGAGGCAGCGGTAAATATGTGAATAAATGGCAGAAAGATCGACTTCTTGCACAAGAGACACGCTTTAAGATGCTTGGTTAACTTGTGTGGTACAGGAAAACTATGTACAGGTTTGTCTTAAGTTTTGCATGTTTGGGACTCTTTGAGTTACTAGTAATCTAATTAGTCAGCATGTATGGTCTACAAGTAAGTATAAAGTGCTACAATATGATATTCTTATCTCCAAGCAGATGTAACAAAGATCCTGACTCCAGGTTCAAAACATGGGCCACTGTAGTTTGTAGGATAAAAATCAGACAAACTATTAACTAAGTTTAGTCATGTATGTGTCACATTGGGTCCCTTTTCTTTTATTAAACCAACCTGGATAAACAAAATGAAAAATGATTAAAATTTAGCCCTAAATGTATTTCTTCCTAAATGTTATATACATGTAAGACATAGAATAATAAATTCAAATCTTTTTGGACATCAAACTGTAGTATTTGTTAGTATTTGGTACTTTAAACTCTTTTCAACTGCCCTACTAGTATTTAATAGTTTGTTTTGGACAATGCTTCAAATATGCATCTGCATGGGCTCTAATCAAGGGCTCTAATACTACATGACAAGGTATGAAGTAGTAGGACTGGTCATCTCAGCAGGGCTCCATAATTAGCATAATTAATTTCAACTCCTATAATTAACCACCCATAATCCTTTCTTGCTCCAAATTCCCAACATAAGATGTAATGCACATTCTCTAGTTGTGACTGTGTGACTCTAGAAGGCTTACTATGGACATAAAGAGTTTGAAAGTAAGTGTTATATTTGCTTTACCTGTTTGTGTCACCCTATAGAATGTTGCCTGAGTCAAAACCAATTTAAGTAGCTGGTTCTCGGGTTTAAAAAGAATGACAACAAAGTCCGAAGGGAAAGTCTGCCCCCCCCCCCCAAAGAAAAAATTTGTACACGCAATTTCGGGGTGAATTTTGAGTCGTTTTTTTTACCTCCCAGCCCTCAGTTTTAATTTCATAATATGGTATTGCTGCCTTTTTGCTACGGTGAATTGTGAAATTTTCACAAATATCAAAACAATTGTCTGTTCTACAGTAGTCATACTTGTAAAGGAATTATATGTAATATTAGATAGCCTCGGTACCATCACAATTTTTAATGAGATTACTAGTAATTAAATTATATTGATCCTGATGGTATACCCAGGCTAAATATTAGTACACTTACATTAAAATATGAATTTGCAGTAAAAAATCCACTGCAAAATAAAAGTTACCCATTGATACATTTTTTTAAAATTAAATTTTACAGTCACTCTGTATGCTGCTTAAAATTGTTTGTGGACCAATATAATGATTTGTTGTGGCCCATTCATCAGCTGTATGCCTTATTTAAATACCCTTCCAGTGGCCGGTGTGACATTCCACACAAACATGTAGCTACAGGCAGACGGCAGGCGAGCTAGGGCGGCGTCAGGAACACAGCATGGCTGCCACGACTGGCTCCAACGTGCAGCAGAAAATAGCAGAAGTTCTGGAGGTAAAGTATTCACATTTATATATATGTTGTTTCCTAAACTGTTTTGCTTAACTGGTTTTAAGGTAGAACATATCAGTTTTGTACAGTAAAGACTTAAGTTTGAACCACTTGCGCTGGGAAGGACCCCTACTCTTTTCAATTGATGTGATGGGATCTTTAATATGTGCTTGAGGTGTGTCTCTCCTCGGACATGGGACTTCTGGCTTTATGTCTCATTCAAGAGCACATCCCTAACCAAAACTACATGTCACTCATTTTCATACGCTCACTCTCATAAATTTTATTACATTTTGTTCTCTAATGGTTCTTGCGGTGCAGGCCAGGTTGGGTTTGCAATGTGACATGCATACTCTCACCTCTCGAATAAAAGTACCCCCTGGAATAAAAGTACCCCCCGGACAAATCTTCAAAATGTAATAAAAGTACCCCCTGGAATAAAAGTACCCCCCGGAAAATTTTTAATTGACATGTGAAAGCAATGTTTATGCTACTAAAATGTGTTCTCATGGTGTACATGTATGTTTCCCTTGCAAACACAGGTCCCAAATAAACATACCCCCGGAAAAAAAGTACCCCCGAGAAATCTTCAAAACCTAATAAATATCCCCCCCCCCCAGAATAAACATACCCCTGGAAAATTACCAAATTATCAGCCTGCATTCTTACAGGTTAATAAGAGGTACATGCCTTTGTATATGTCGTGCAGTCTAATGACATTATCCATCTACATTCTAACTTGAGATCTGACTCTGAGTTCACACAATTTGTTGTTGATCATTACATTGCATGCATGCATTGAGCAGGAACAATGCTATCAAGTTT
>NW_017803268.1:3546766-3629935 GCF_001625305.1 Branchiostoma belcheri | reverse complement strand
ACGTAACTCTGTTTAAATCTGTTCAACAGCACGAATAAAACACAATGTAATTGATTGCCCTTGCCCGTAGTATCTTTAGCTCCAATTTTATCCTATGGCTCTATGCCTTATACCCTTATAATTCCTGATATTTTGCTATTTTTGCTAAGTAAATACCTTACCAGCCTCATGCGTTACATCCGGGATCTTCGATATGGGAAATTCCATTCAGGCCACTAATCAAAAGCGACATCTTGCGACCGAGGAATATAGTGCACTTCCATAACCTTCGTCTTGACTTATTCAGATGTCTCAAGGTAATATTAAAACGTAATTTTTTAACTTGGTTTATTGGTGCAATTGCAGCAGTTATTACCAAATCTTTATAACATTTAATGCATACTACTCTCATGTCCCTAATAAACATACCCCCCGAATAAACATACCCCCCGGACAAATCTTCAAAGTCTAATATACCATACCCTCCGGAATAAACGTACCCCCCGGAAAATGACCAAATTGACAGGTGAACGGTACTAAAATGTGCTCTTTATTTCAATACCAATGTATGGGCAAATCTTTCACTGTTACTTTTGATTAGGAATATAAATATACTGTACTAGTACTCAACAAACAGTGTCGACATTACAGCCATATTACACCACTAGCAATAGGGGTGGGTACCTGTTCGGCTCTTCCAGGTCCAGAGGATCAGGTCCAGGTCCGGACCTGTACCTGTACCTGATTCTGAATACCGGAGTTTCAGTACCGAATTTTTTTTGCTAAATGATCATTGCTAAATACAATATAACGTTAAGTATATGTAACCACTACAATGATTTTCTATTTTATTTTATTTTTTTAATTTTTTATTTTATTTTTTATTTATTTTTCTATTTTATTTTTTATTCTGTTTTATTTTATTTCATTTAATTTTATTCTATTTTATCCGTTCTATGCATTATCAAACTTCTCCTCTACTGCTAGAGCTACTAAAACTTCAGACCGAATATATTAAACATTTTAATTCGCCCCCTCTAGCGGTTTGGGCCAAATTGCAGCTTTCCAAAAAAATCCAAGATGGCGGCGGCAGATCGGGCCGATTGCCGATTTCATTGTATTTTCCTTGGTCTTTTACGCGATTCAAACAAAGAAAACAAGTTGACCACAAGAACAAAAGAGTAATACAGCACTGGGAATCTAATGGTCCGTTTTGTTGGGCGGTAATTTCTCATTTCAAGTGAATATTTACGTGCGTCACAGTGATTTATTCACCAATCAAAAGCGACATCTTGCGACTTAAGCAAATATGGAAGGTTAATGTACATAATTTATGTCATTGATTTATTGGTCCAATTACAGCAGCTATTAGCGAAATTCTAGAACATTAAATGCATACTATGATATAAAACAATGGTTTTGTGGTAAACAGCATTTCCTCTTTTTTAGCAACTTCGTTGTATCAGAATAACGACACTATCATCCGGTAGGTCGACACCACAAAGTAAAGTATACATGCAGAGTAATTGGTTTCATTGGGTTTTTTTTTTCACGGTCGAAATCAAGATCCATCCATCCAACCATCCAACGTACATATTTTGGAGCACAATATCTCGGCCGCTCAGGCGGCCGAGATAAAAAGGGACACGAGAGTTAGTTTATTCAAGGCCGTTCAACACCGGAGCGGCCACCCCCGGTCTTGTCGGATCCTCTTGCGTACTGGCAGAACTAACGACAAAACATGAAAAGTTCCCGCTAGAATACCGCAACAAGCTCCTACAAAAAGACTTAAATGTATTATTTGTAGTAGGAACTTCCTTTTTACGTCCAGACATGTGCCTTTCGTGACATTTTAACTCTGCAGTTACGTACTTTTTTGCCCGGAACTTTTTTTGATTCTGAAAAAAATAAACGTACCGTCTAAAATAAGAACGTACCGGGCGGATTTCAAGGCGAAAAAAAATAAACGTACCGGTACGTTTAATCGAGAGTAAAGAGTATATGTCAATTGAATTGTTGTTTTGTAGATATCCCTAATTATTTTTTTTTACTAATACTAAAACAATTAGCTGTCCCCTTTCCACCAGATGACAATTGCTGAGTGATCGTTGACCAAGCAAAATAATTTTGTGACCCAGTGATTTCATTGTTAGAATATGATGCACAATGCAAAAGTATGACCTTAATGACAACAATGCATTTTAACCTTTAAGAATTACAAAATAGTTCTCTATCTATGAAATTCATTGAATCAATCTATCAAAATTTTGTTCTCTCAGTGGTCACAGCTGCAAGTGAAAAAAAATTGTGAAGTGATTCCTAAATTCCTGGATCATCAACTTAAGATAAGACTTGGTACACCAGCAAAACACACAACCATGTTTAGACAATCATCTTAAGACAGATAAGATTGAGAAGCCTCCTTTAGCTTAAACCAACTCAAATATGTTATCTTGTCTGTCACAGGGTCCTTCTTAATGACATCAAAACCGTATCTTGAAATGTTCATTGTTTCTCAAACACATGAACAATGTACTGAGACATTGATATGTAATTAACATTTTGCTTGAATTACAAATGTCTATATATCCCATGTAATATTGATATGCATGATTGTCATTAGACGTAGTTATATTCACAAGGCATTGTTGTAATGCAGCTTATTCTATGCTTTTGAATAATGTTTTTGGATCAGGTATATTTAATTCATCTGTTCATTTAAAAAAATCTGTAATCTGAAACTTCACAATATTTTATATCTACCTGATATTGTTACAGTGTAAAGAAAGATATACTGTGATTCCTTTTTTTTTGACAATAGAGTATTTTTTGCTAAAAATCTGTATGCTCTGCCTTTTTCTTCTAAGTTTAATACAAACTTTACAGTGTTTTCGTAATTACAGTATATCAGATATTCTAAGATCATGCTACATGTAACATATCTGACAAAGATACATCCTTTTGTCTATTTATCTTTTTATGTGGCAGTCAAGCGTGCAAAATACCTGTTTGCCCAGTTGCCCTGGGCAACCAAATTTTACTTGGGGCAACCTATTTTTGAACCTAGGTAGCCCAGTGTGCTACCTGAATTTTAACAATGCCACCCCCCCCCCCAAAAAAAAAAAATCATGCCCACTTGGCTTGCACCACTGTATCCGGCAGATGCTTTTGAATTTTAGGTATTAATCATTTAATGGACATAACTAGTATCAGTTAAGTAAAGGCTGTTAGAAATATTGTCAAAGTCTTATGTAACTATGTAACATTACTTAATTTGAGGAAAGTAGTAAGTTACATTGTAACTTAGATGTTGTATAGGTGGGGCAACCTAAAATTCTGATGGCAACCTAATTTTTGCCGTAGGTTGCCCACTGGGTAACCTGGTTCAAAAAAGGATTTTGTACACTGCAGTCTTAGCGTAGTCACTGGAATAAAAATGGTTAAGACATTATTGGCAGAACAGTTGTATATGATTAAAGACAACGAAAACATGTTGGTGCAAAGGACCCTAGAGTCTAATCAATTCCTGTACTTTCCCCCCAGGGTATGACCTTCCCAGCTTATATGAACAATGCAGAGAACACAAAGATAAGGTAAGACTTGACAAATTGTTTCAGAGCTCTTTCCGATAGCCGCACGCACGATTTGTGTACCCAGCCCAGGCGTCCGCGTTTACCTTGCAAATTTGCGTAACCGCCGAGTGTTTATCGACACGGGGAGTTGTTGATGTCTGCATGCGTTGGTAAACATTAATAAGCATGGATGAGGGGAAGTGTCGTTGTTTTGGTCTTGTCTCCAAATTTGGACAGGTTGAATTTTACAAACAACCGAACATGTCCGTGTAGTTTTTAGTGCTACTTGCTTACATTTCATTGCTTGAAGTTAGTAGACAGATTACACTGTGTTTTGTAGAATCTATGCTGGATCGCAATTGGCGAGTTATTTCTATAATTATAGTAGTTATTTTCACATTCTCAACAAACTGACAGAAAGTTAGGTCAAAGGTCCCGAAAGAACCCAGAAAAGTTTATCTCATTTCGGGAGTGTGTCAGGATTTCTAGCTGTGTATATATCTATGCATGCATGTCTGTTATCGCATTGTAGCCAGTAAGAAAATGCATGCACATTGCCATTATTTATTAGACAAAATCAGCAAACTTGACTAAATATTATCAATCTTTAACTTGCAAATTTACGCCCAAAAAGTTATCATTGCATTTCAGTGTGAAAGAAAGAAAAGTAAAATGATAGACTGAGAGTAATTACAAGTATTGTATGATCAGATTCTAGTGTACAAATGTCTAAATAGTATATCGTGTACTCATAACGAAGGTACTAGAGTTTACTATCATGGGGTTTGACTTCTTCTTTTAAGACATTGAAGCATGTTTTGTACAATGAGTCTAACCCTAATGTATATCTCAATAATATTGATAACATTTAACCCTTGAGAGACCGGGAAGAACTAGATATTAAACCAGATAGTGAGAGAGTGGGTTTTGTAATTTTAATAGAAATGTACTATAATATTAGTCTTCTTGTGGTCATCTAAACAGACAAGGCTCGTAAAAATTGTCGCAACTATCTTTTCACAGAGATCTTTAATTTCTTTGTTGTCTTGCCCTCAGTACCCCAGTACTAACAGACATTGACTCAGTGAGACAGTGGCTGGAGGACCTGAGGTGGATGACAGAGACAGAGTGTATGACAGTGTTACAGGGCAAGTCTATCCAGGCAGAGGATGGGGACAGTCTACCTTCTCCTGTCAGGAATACCAAAGGTATGTACAACTTCCTTCTCCTGTCAGAAATACCAAAGGTATGTACAACTTCCTTCTCCTGTCAGAAATACCAAAGGTATGTACAACTTCCTTCTCCTGTCAGAAATACCAAAGGTATGTACAACTTCCTTCTCCTGTCAGGAATACCAAAGGTACGTAGAACTGCCTTCTCCTGTCAGGAATACCAAAGGTACTAGAACTGCCTTCTCCTGTCAGAAATACCAAAGGTATGTACAACTTCCTTCTCCTGTCAGGAATACCAAAGGTATGTACAACTTCCTTCTCCTGTCAGAAATACCAAAGGTATGTACAACTTCCTTCTCCTGTCAGAAATACCAAAGGTATGTACAACTTCCTTCTCCTGTCAGGAATACCAAAGGTACGTAGAACTGCCTTCTCCTGTCAGGAATACCAAAGGTACTAGAACTGCCTTCTCCTGTCAGGAATACCAAAGGTACTAGAACTACCTTCTCCTGTCAGAAATACCAAAGGTATGTACAACTTCCTTCTCCTGTCAGGAATACCAAAGGTACTAGAACTACCTTCTCCTGTCAGGAATACCAAAGGTACTACAACTACCTTCTCCTGTCAGAAATACCAAAGGTATTTACTTCAGACTCTGACATCAGTGAATATCTGTATAGATTTTATTAGGACTTTAAATTATGTACTAAACTATATTCTGTATTAAGTCTGACCCTTGTATACATAGAATACAACACGTTGTATTCCATATCGCCCGAGGTATCGGCCTGACCGCGATCCGACTCGCGGGAGGGCTGGGACCGAGGGTGATGCGGAATACACCGTGTTGTATTTTATTTATGTCATATCCACCCAAGAAAACATGTCTTTCAATGCAAAATGAGGCAAAATTTGGTGACCCTAAACCCAAAAACGCAACAACTTAAGTTCCAGTGTGTACGAATTCTGTGTTCAAATTTTCAAAAGCGGTGCATGTGGTTAGGGCGAAACGCGCTCAAATTGTTCTATGGAAGCCTGGGCCGTATGCGTAAAGAAGCCCTGGCCATACCTGAACAGACACTTACAAATATTCCTTCTTCCCTCGCACAATCCCCCAATGGAACGCCTTGCCTGGCCCGGTAGTTATGGCTCCCACCGTTGAGTCCTTCCGGGCCAGGCTGGAGGCCTGCCCACCTTAGACCAAGGCCTTCCTCCCCCTAAAGTGCCCCATCAGGGGCTATATGGGGTTGTAGCCGGGGCTCACATAACATCTTTGAGTCCCGGCAAAGATGAAGATGAAGATACCGTAAAGTACGGCCTGGCCTGGAACACCCGTATCGAACGTTATCTCAACCCAGGTATGACATAAATACCTCTTCTCTCATGACCTCGATGAAAAGCGGCCTGCAGGTTGATTTAAGCTTCTCATGAATAAAGAATGGTTCAAACAAACAAAAATCTCTGGGTGTACATTGTATCAATGTTGTACATAGCAATATAATAATCTGTCTGAAATTTGTTGTTTATTTCAGAACACATAAAGATGGTGAGAAAAAGGGCTCATATCATCACAGCAGAGTGTGCCAAATTGTTTCAGTAAGTATTATAATTTAACAATATTCATGATTATATATAAATTACTTAA
This sequence comes from Branchiostoma belcheri, assembly GCF_001625305.1. Lineage (NCBI taxonomy): Eukaryota > Metazoa > Chordata > Leptocardii > Amphioxiformes > Branchiostomatidae > Branchiostoma > Branchiostoma belcheri. Next base: position 3,623,567 of record NW_017803268.1, on the reverse strand, counting down.
CAGTTACAAAATTAAAGCTTTATTCCAAAAGCAACACAACAGAATTTTAGGATTGTTGAGAGGGTATTTGGAATGTTTTCAAGAGTACTATAAATGCCCCAAAATAGGTATACAGTCTGGCATACAATTTAAGTACAAGTCATTTTTTTACTTCCTGAAATGATCGAAAATTGCACCCTCCTTCTAACTTTGGTGCTCCTTTTTTAAAAGTGCCAACTTCATGGCCAGATGTACATGACCACATCTATCTGTATGTCTGTCATCGGCAGTTTCCCTGTGAATAGGCTGGTTGGTAACGTTAGAGGTGTTTCCAGTCAAGTGTGCTCCAGGCATGGGTTAAGAGTCATCGTCCATTTCATATGCAAATGAGCACCGCAACTTGACCAGCATTTTTTGTGTCAGTCAGTCCTGTTTCACATCATTTCATCCTTGAAATTTATATTTGTAAAGATGATTATTTTGCAATTGGTTTTATACATTTGTGTTATTATTATTATTAGATTGTGTAGTCAATCTAGCTTGTAGTTGTAGTTGATTTTTCTTTAAATCAAATAATCTTCTAGTGATGTTTGGTATTTAGATATTTTTGCCCTGTGTAGATTGGTCCTATATGCTGATACAAAGCAAAATTGTAAGCAAGAAAAAGTGTCTCTGGAAATACTGTCAAAATTTATTTATTTATTTATTTGAAATTTCAACATGGCAATACAATGTTGCCGCCAGGCAGCTGATAGCTGATATTGCGACATCATACACAAATATACACAATAGACACATACATAAATACATTGTCGATCAAGTTACAATAAAAAATTAAATATAAGAAATACTAGGGTAACTAGAATTAAATCGATAAACATTAAGGCTAAACATATCTGTTAAAATTGCCCAAGAGGACCACTCAGAGGACTGACAAAATTTCATATTAAGTTCATAACACTGGACCTGGTCAACGTTACCCTTTTTGCTGGTACAAAAGGCATTAAGATTCCTGTGGTCATTATGTAGAGGTAGAGGTACATATGTACTAGTAGGTATTGAGTAGAGGTGGTCACCTGGTCACATACAGTGGATATACATGTACAGTTGTAATTTCAAAATTTCTTTTTGTTTCATTTTTCCACAGTAAACTTGACAAAGAGAGGTGGAAGAAAGTTCACAGCAACGCCTTAAGAATTACGTGCACAATCCGGTCACTCCTACATGACATCAGCGCTCACAGCCCAAACCTGGCCATAGACGTGTTCCAGCAACAACAAGTGGTCATGGAGGAGTGTGCACAACTCATTAAACATGTGGAAAGGTAGGGGGAATATACAATGTACTTGTAGCCTGACTGTCAGCTTTTTACCTCCGGGGGAGGATACATCCTTCTGCGGAAGGGTTTTGTGAGAGATTTAGATTTTCATGTTCGCAGCTGTTTCTCGCGTTTGGGTGGACGGATTCTTTTGGGACTCGGTGTATGTTTTGCTATTGGGCTGTAGATGATGCACGTTCTTTTGTTTTTATTGTATATGTGTTTTCGGGTGTGAAAATGGTGCCTTTTGGTGGCCCTAGAACACCCCCTTGAGTGTGAAAGTGGTTACGACCATTGACCTTTCGCGTGTATTGTTGGCCTTGTCCACAATTTGTGACCCCTCGCACAGAGGGGTGTCCAGTCTCAATAAATTCTTTGTTTAAAACCCTAGTCCTGCGGCGTGCAACAATTGTTGTTGTAAACAACATATAAAAATATACAATAAAAAGCCCGGAGGTATAAAATCTCAGATTTTACTTGTTTTAGCTTTCATCCACTCCCCACAATCCGTGCAATACATTTGTATAAATTATGGGGAGTGAATGAAAGCTATAAAGGCTGACATTCAGGGCTCGAAATACTGGGTGCATGTGCACCTTAGTGCACCCAAATTTGGAGCTGTGCACCTGCTTTAGCCACAATTCAAGAGTTCAACTTCAAGGGAGGGTGGTCAAGGGTCTTGTTTACAATGCATCGTTGTTACATTTTCAACAACAGAAAAATCATAAAAAATGTCTACGTATTCAGCGATCATACTGATTATATGCTAGTTGCCAAAAAAGTAACACTTCATATTTTGATGTTATTTGTTTTGCCGTCCCAGTATTGGAGAGATCAATGGAGAAAAGCCCCAGAAGCTGCCCATGGTCCACTCCCTCACGTGCCTGGGTCAGGCTTTCACACGGCTTATAGACAAGGTCCTGGCTCATGAAGTTAGGGTGAGTCTCAGTACACAATATGTATTTATAATATACATGTACATGTACTCCAAATACCATTTTATCATTCTTTAAGAATGGTAAAGGTAAAGGTCCCATATCCTTACGGAGGCAGTGGGTTACTACAAATTATATCATTTAGTAGTCAAGAAAAAATACATGTAACAGGCTCTAAATCTTTGTTTTGTTATGATTTTATATAATATGGGTGTTACTGTGTACCGTATCATTTTTAAACCTTTGTCCTACTGCCTAACTCCATACATGTATATAACGTTAACATGTACAGGTATATACTAATTAAAATTATAATCTATTATTGATAATAATGGATACTCTAATCTGCTAAAAAGCTGAAAAATATGTTAGAAGTGTCACAATACAAGTCTGGTATCAAAAGTCATATTTTCTTTATACAGAAAGGACCATGAAAACTTAAGTTTTCTTTTTTGACTTAACCTTGGTGAAATTCATTCTTTTATTCCTCCTTACAGATCATAGTTGAGGGTGTGGCAGACTCTCCCAGTGCCTACTGCATCAAGGCCTCCATCACCAGTCTGGTGGGCGTGGCTCAGGGAGAACCTCAGATGTGCCACCTCATAGTCAAGGTACGTGTAGGTTAATATAGGGTTAATGACCCGCCCTGAGGTGAATACGGTGTCATAATTCATGGCCGGTTCCTATAACCACCGAATGAACGACCGAGTCCGCGGAGCGGACGAGGTCGTTTATGAGGTGGTTATAGGAACCGGCCATGAATTATGACACCGTATACACCGAAGGAAAGCGGGTCATTAACATTATTATCATATAGACATTGTCACATATGCATGTACATCAAGGGTCATCAAGCTGACACATAAGAGAAACAACTTCTGTGTAACATATAGATCTTTTATCTTGCATTGATGTGAATTCCCATCGCAGCAAACCAATTATTTAAAGCTGAAAGTTACACTGAGATATGAACTAAATTTATCGGTGAAGTTTACCGCTGAATTTCGAATTCCTCAACTGTTTCTCCACCACTATTGTCCAAATCCATCTCTGCGGTTGCCCCAAACACCGCTTTTACTTCATCTGACGACAACTCAGCAGTTCTATCAAAACTAAATTAATTTACTACTCTACATAAATAAGTCTATCAGAAAGGTCTTTAGAATTAGAAGTAGGTTAGAAGAAAACACCACCCTGTCATGTAATGGTAGCGTCTGTTACGGACCCGCAGGTCCGTATATCGGATATTAATGACTTGGGTTATGGGGGAAATGGAGCCTTCTGATTGGTCGACGTCATCTGGCTATATGATAATATAGAGCACAGCACAGTGCATTCCATATCACCTGAGGTACCAGTCTGACCACAGGTGGGTTTACTGTGTTATACAGAATTAAATGCATGCGGGGCAATCGATAATGCAATCAGATTGACCATGATAAAATTCTGTGGAGGTGTTGGCGTGACTTTGATCCCTGGGTTGGTTCAGCTTGGATATTGTATTGAGAGACTGCAGTAATTTTGGATGGTGACAAAGTGGGCAGCCCTGTGTATGTGTATGTGTATGGGGGAGCTTCAGACATAAGCCTTAAAGTTGTGCCCAAACTCTGCAGGTAAAAAAAACTGTAGCAACTAAAGAGACAAGGACTTTCTTCAACTGCTTGTGTCAAAATATGAGCATGGGTGGCGGGGGACAGAATCTGAATGTTATTTATACATTACGTGCATATTTTAACCCTTGTCCTGCCGAGCGCAACATATGTCGTTCTGCACATACAGTACCATCTATGTAGCACCCTGTATAGGTACGATTTGGGGGTATTTCTTGTGCAACGCATCACACCGCAGCGAAACGCAACGAATGTGGAAGTAACTAATGCCACTGCAGGGCAAAAAAAATTGGGGGTCTATGATCTAATTAAGACATGAAATTATTGAAAAATATTGTGCCAGGAATGTCAGCAGGACAAGGGCTAAGTTTTTTGTACTTGTTGCAAATCATTTTAAAAATCAAGTACTAGGCAAATCATATAAACCTGCATGATAGCTACATGACTGTTTTTCCTGTGTTCCTTAGGAGGGTGGTGTTCGAGCCCTGTTCACCATCTGTAGACAAGACACTGCCAACTTTGTCAAGTCCCAGGCTCTGAGAGCTGTGGCCACATTATGTTCTGTACCTGAAGCCATAGCTGAAGTAGAGAAGGTATGCTTATATGATTTTCCTTATCTGTATTCTGTATCTGTATAGCTGTAACACACCAGCTTCACAGGCACACGACGCGGCGGCTGGCTATACATGCGTTATATCAAACGGTGTGATAGCCATTAAGGGTCTGTTATATACATGTACTTAGTCTAGATTCTGGCTGCCAGGAAATGGTGTAATCATAGTATAAGATATAGACCATATATATAGTGGAGAATATACGTATGTAATAAGTAATACATTGTACATGTATTATACAATCATAATATTATCATGATAATATTGTCTTATAATCCAAGTCTCACGCAAGTCAATACCTTAGACAAACAAGATAGAGTGACACACTGACACTCCATTCCATGATATGCATGAATGCAAACCAAATTAAATTTATTGTTATTTTACTTCCCAGCAGTTTGAAAACTCTGATTTATTTTTGAATATATTGTCGTATTTAAGGTTGACGGTGTGGGGTGCTTGACGGACATCCTGTGTGACCCGCTGACCACAGAGGCGACGAGGACAGAGGTGGCCGGAGTGGTGGCACAGATCACATCCCCCATGCTGGACCACTACAGACATGTGTCTGGATTTATAGAGAACATGGAGGACCTCCTCAGGGGACTTATAGGTAACAAAACCTTAAAGTTTGAAATTAAATCAGTTTTGCTTAGTGACAACAATAATGATAAAAAGTTCACACCCATTTTTTAGTTTCCATCAGTAGTTAATGAAGTTAGTTACATGTATACATGTAGGACACACTGTCTAGCATACCACATTCATGAAGGTACATGCATGAAACAATCTAACAGAATAATGAACTAAATGGGCTAATGAACAGTATGGATGCATTTTTTATCAGAGTATGTTGAACTTTACATGTCATTGAATGTCTTCAAAATTCATTCATGAAAACCTGACCGCTCTCTGACAACTAGTAACAAGCACCATGAGTTTGAACGTGCACTCCCTGTTAGTCATATAGCTAGCATGTTTTAGTTTTGAGGTAAAAATAAATTGTATACACTCAAATAAAAATTGAACGACTGTGTTTTTAACTTGCCTGGAGCTACTTGCCAGATATTTCAATTTATCATAAAAAAGTTACATGTATTTCTGAATCGTGTTGAATTTTTACAAACTCTATGATAATAAGCATGTTACAATATACTTAACCTACTGGACCAGGTACTCTGTACATCTTTGCATATATATTCAGACATATTAAGAAAGACTAAATATAATCAGACCAATTAGTTGTACAGAATTGCCAGATATTGTATATTCAACATGACATTGCCCCCTCCCAGGACTGTGTGAGACAGCCAGTTCTCCCGAGGTGTTTCTCCTGGGCTCAGCAGCCATCGCTAACATCACGTTCCTGGACTCCATGGCATCAGAGTTCCTGGCCAGGTACCAGGTTGCTCGGGTTCTCGTAACCTCCTCAGTACGTCTTAAAGTGTCCTCCATCTTCATCAAGGATCAGGTGACTCTTTCTTAAGACATTTTTTGAATGTGTACATATACATGTATGTCATCGGAAAGCTTCTGTGCTTGAAATCTTGAGCCTTGTCAACAATGTAAATTCTTTTAGCACTGGTTTTGTTGAAAAAGTTTCATGCTATGTATGCAATGGTGTGCTGTAATCTCTAGTCATAACTGTGATAAAATATGGTGTTAACTTTGAAAAAAAATCTTTGGAGCAATACAAACATATAGACATAACACAAATGACATCAGTATGAAGAATTTCAAGATTTTGGAAAATACTTTTTATTGACATTTATTTCTAGTGTGATCCCTAAATTGATTGTGCAGGTAAAACTTGTATGGTGCAGGTAGTTTTCAATGTTACATGTACCTAAATCAGTTCAGGTAACGCAAGGTTACCAGTTTACGTGCAGGACCAGTTTACGGTCAGTTAGTGACACGGCCACGCTTCGAGGTGTACCAGCCAAAAATCAACGGTCGTGAGCAACAAAGAATAACATGAATATGATCCTTATATGATTTTAAAATCCCAAGAATGCTAGGAAATTGTAACGATAGCTGGCATCAAACCTGGCTTTCTTATTTCAATCATCCATGGTGTTGTGAGGTATGAAACTTTCAAACACCTTGAAATAAACAAGCAAAAGTACAGTGGCAGTTCTCGCCGACTAGCGTTTTTTCGAACGCCATTTTGATCATCATCATCGTTGCATCAGGTGACGTCACGGTTTTAAACTGCAGAAAGGTACATAAAAGTCGCACTGTGGCGCTGTTGCACATTAATTTATGCAAAAATGCCAAAATGGCTTCCTGCGTCCGTAGCAAAAAGTTTGCTCGGGTTTTCACGACGTTCCGTTGTGTCTGGAGGGGCATAGACGCTTGTTATCTATTGCACCGGTTTAATGGAACATCTTGGGCCATTATATCACGTTCTACTAAGGGAAAAATGCAGGTCCAGCCTCATTTAGCACCACAGCGCTACTGCATGCGACAGTGGGCTACACACTGACATTTTACCGTGGTTTGTTGTTGACCACTTCGGTATTTTTTTGCAGAAAGTGTTTGTTTATGTGCGCTTATACGTAGAGCACTACAAGGACAAAGGTCCAAGTGACCGTTAATTGGTCACCCTAGAGCAATTCTCCACTGTTAACTACTAAATAAATAAAAGCTGGCACGGCACAAAAAAACGCAGGGAAGAAATGACACGGCACACACTTCTATAACCGACGAACTACTGTTTCTTCACATGGGTTGAATATTTAGTTCTGCCCATGCGTTTTCACAAAAAATTGAATTTTCCATAATTCGACCGTAAACTGGTAACCTTGCGTTATGCAGTAGAAAGTCTTTCAAGCCCTGCTAGGGGAATTTCCCCGGTATAACAAACCTTTGTATACTGTACCTAGTACATGTACATGTGGCAATTCTTCTCTGTCACAACCACTGCAAGACTATCTTTTCAGTGAGCTCAATGCCATTCAATATCACTTTTCATGTCTTAATAACAGTGTGTATGTTTGTGTCCAGTTGTGTACAGTGTTAGCCAACGTTGCTATGTTGGAGCAGTGTCGGGAGGATATCATACAGTGCAATGGGGTGGCTGTGTTGGTCGGGTTCTTACACGAGAAGCCGCCGTACAACAAGCAGACAGAACGGGTGGCCTGCGAACGGGTCCAGCAGAAGTCAGCCATCGCGCTGGCCAGACTGTGTAAGGACGTCATCACCGCAGGAGTGGTCAAGCAACTAAAAGGTGAAGCTTTGTTTCAAGTAAAATCGTTTGATCCAACACAAAGAAATTCTCTCACCAATAGCTTTTGACCAGTTCTTCTTTGGGTCTTCTTCACTAGACTGACCCAGTGAAGCTTGTCACATGGCTTTTTTTAAGCGTTATGTCAACACTGGGTCAAAGGACATTATATCTGTCGTGTGTATAATGTCCTTGGTTTGATCCAACACAAAGAAATTCTCTCACCAAGAGCTTTTGACCAGTCACTCTGTTCTTCTTTCGGTCTTCTTCAGTAGACTGACCCAGTGAGGCTTGTCACATGGCTTTTTTTAAACGTTACGTCAACACTGGGTCAAATGTAATAAATTCTGATAGACGACATCAGCCCCTGTCAGGGTGAACTTCAAGTTGAAGTTTTGTTTCAAACTGTTTGGAAGTCTTACTGTAAATTACTTTGCAGTGGTTTTATGTGATTGGAGAGAACATTTATTTGGAACAATTCTTCAATTCAGTAGGATAACAGGTGTCATGATTTCGCAGTGGTAAGGTCACCACGTTAAAGAGCCCACCACACTTTGAAAAGAGCAGGGGTCCTTCCTGGTGTGAGTGGTTCAAACCTTACAGTCTGGTCTCAGGTTTGACATTGACTTGAAGAGGTGATAGTCACCTGTTATATCAATCCTTATACAAATGTGGTAAATTTTCATAAGTAAATATTAAATAAAGAAATAAATCAAGTTTGTGGACGTTTTCTTTGTTGTCATTGGTACAGGCTTACAGAGACTAGTGGAACTATGCAGAAAGCCAAAGGAGAGAAACTACAGTGATTCAGTCCTAGTTGCTTGCCTGGTAAGTTTTTGTTGTTGTTTCTTTTCATAAATTTTTGGACTACATCGATTGGGCGAGTCTACTTGTAGTACTGTGTGCATAACTACTTAAATCTCTTTTACAAAGTGCTATAGCTAAGTACTTTTGTATCTAAGTATTCAAGCCTGCAATCTACCAAATACAAAGTGATCACTCTACCTACTAAGCTCTTTTTAAGCCAGCTCTTTTACTAAAATTTTTTTTACCGTGTTATCTGTACATTGTATAATATGTGTTTTTATTTCTGTATGAGCTCAGGAAGATTAGCCTTTTGGGCTAAAGGGTATCAAAATAAAAATAAAGATTTTTTTTTTCTCCAGGCCACCCTCCGTAAGCTGGCTAGTGTCTGTGGTGAGGATGAGTTTTCCCAGGAAGACCTCATCCAGCTGGTCCAACCACGACTCATCGACTCCTACCTCATCTGTTCATCTCTACAGGAGAGTTTTGTATAACAGAAACTCAACTTTACTGTAGTAACCAACCTCAAACAAAGTTAAAAAGCCAACCAAGACCCTGTTCACACTAAGAAATGATTCGGATTGATCATTGAGTCGTTAAAAAATCAGCAAAATGGTTCATTTTTGCAGTGTGGATGTTCCCTTTTGTCCGAAATGATTAAAAAGTAAACCACCTCCAGAGGTAGTTCAACATATTTGCGGTGGACTGGATTCGACCAAACTGCGAATGTGAATGCAAAATGTCTTGGCTTCCGACTTGCTTCGGTAGCATGACACGATGTGCAACAAACACCATTCCTTAATCCTTTCGAGTGCGGGCGCAATTTGGATCAGCAAAGTGAACGCATTTGTCAATTCGGATAGATAATTTCTGAAATGATTCGATGATCAATCAGAATAATTTTTTGTCAGTGTGAATGGGGTCTTACATGCAGTGCCTTTGTTATGTCAAGTGGCCGAGTGGCTGGGCTAATGAACATGAGATCAAGAGGTTGTGGGTTCGATCCCCGGCATTCCTGGCTGAATGTTGTATAGCAGAAACTCCACTGTAGTTACCAACCTCAAACAAAGTTTAAAAAGCCAACTTGCAGTGCCTTTGGCAATGTGACCTCAAGTAGCCAAGTGGCAAGGCCAGTGAACACAACATCGAGAGGTTGTGGGTTCGATCCCTGGCATTCCTAAGGGCTGACATCAAATGAAGTTTGAAGCTAACTTAATTTATAGTGCCTTTCTTTATATTATACTTTTATATTAAGATTTTACCAAAATCACATTTGGAAAGCCTAGTTACATTACATGTATGGTACAACATGCTACAATGTATTTATAGGAGGCTTTTTAACTACCTCACTTAACACTCAATTTGTTGCATTGCGTAGTGTAATAATATTTCACTCACAAAATCAAATCAGTGTTTCACATACATGTATATATAGTATATATAGCCTTTGTAGCTTCTCAAAATCATGATTAAAATTTTTAGATCCAATTTGAGGTCTCTTAAGCCTAAATCTTATTCAGAAATGCAAAATCAGGGTACTAACATTTAAAATCACAGACTTCAGACTCATACAGAATCTTTCACAGACTGAAATTCTCAAACTTTTACTCACAGTCATTTAAATGGCAGTTGTACTTAGATATAAATTGTCATTGCCAATATCTATATATTAGTCCTTTAAATTTGTGGAAGTAGATTTAATGAACAAAGATGAAGTTATGTTGTCAACCAGAACCCTTGAAAATGTATGTAGTTGTATGATAATTTGTATTCCATGTACTTGCCTTGTCAACAGTGCATGTTGTATACATATAGTTTCATCAAGGTGTGAATCAATTTAACATTATATAGTTTTTATATAACCTTATTTTACCAAAGAAAGGCAAATGTAAGGCACTGTTAGGCACATGTAAAATATGGCACTTTCAGGTCAAAATTGGTAACTTTTGCAAAACAAATTTGTCTTATTCCTAAGACGTGTTGACACCTTGTACACTAACTGTAATATTACTATCAATACAAATATTTAAAAAAAATTTACGATCTCAGATTTCATAACTGTCAATAGTATAACAACTTTCTTCTGGAGAATTTCTTTCTGAAGTACAAGTCAACTTAATGATACTGTCATTGAATATGTTTAGATTTTAGATTGTTGTAAAATCTTTATAATATGTACAAACTGGTAGATTTTAAAGTTAAAACTGTTATTTTTGTGTTTTTGAAGTGTACGAGAACTTCAAAATGCTTTTTAGTGGCAACTGTGGTTTAGCTTTGAAAGAAGATATGTTTTACATTTACTTTTATAGGTAATGGTAATAATTCAAGTTTTTGTGAACGTTTTAAATTATAGCAGCTAAATGTTATTTATTTTCAGCTTTTTTTTTAAACGAGTAAGTTAATTTTCTGTTGGTTCTCTATAGTTTTATTAATGTTATACATATTGTGTATATTATAAGTTGTTGTTGTTTTTCTGGAGAGTTCTATTATAAAGCATTTTATACTTGTATTGCTTACTATTATTTCCCAAACTAGTCTTATCATTACAGTCCTGTATATTGAGAATTTTAGTTACAGAAAACAAACATTTTAGACAATACCAACATTGGTTTGCTTATTGTCAGCCAAACTATATATACATTATTGTTTTTCTTATATATTGACTGTAATTGAATAAGTTGTGGTCGTATAACACTGTAGGGTTAATGTCAAATAGACAATGTTTAGAATTTTTCTACCTCTTTTTTTTTTGCTGTATACAAAAATAGGACTTTCCTATGTGTTTAGTTCTGTTTTGTAGTCAGTCCAAAAGCCCTATGGATAATTCTAGATCTTTTACTTTGGATCTGTGTTTTATTACCTTTTGTACAGACAATATTATTACATGATTCTGTATTTTACATTTGTGTAGCTCACCTTACATGTAGATGCTTCATTTTGTGTAACAGGTTGAAATATATATTTGTCTGTTGTACCAGAAAAAAATGATAGTTTACTGTAAAATTATGTCACGGGAGCTTCAAAGTGGAACTGTTCATATGTTATAATGTATGAAATGTATGGAGATATTTAGATATAATCTAAAATAAATTTGTATGGTTCGCATATGTGTATATACTGTATTATTGTAAGGAAACGCTGCAATTTTAGATCAATGTTAGATCAATGTCTTAGGATCAGTGTCTTAGGACAAACCAGCCACCAGTAACACGCAGGATCATCAAGCAGTAGATGACCTTCTTGGGGCATATATTCCAACATATAATCACAAGACGTGGTGACGGCACACTCAAGTTTTTTCAACTTATATTAATCCCGCCACCAACACGGGACAATACAATACTCATTTTCACCTGACCTAAGTGAGGAAAGTCGTGTTAAGTGCCTTTCCCAAGGGCACAAGATCGGTGGCATGTCAGGACTCGAACCCAGGACCTCTTGATTTCGAGTCGAGCACTCTGCCACCACGCCAAATCACCCCACGACGTGTCTCAAGCTGTTCCTACCCAGGACATCATCAAACTGTCGACCTCACAACATAACCCAACCTGGAGACGTCCAAGGGGCCGCCCTAGGGCAAGATGGGAAGACCAGCTCTTCCCCACACTTGGGGAGCTGGGTGCCAGAGACAACTGGAGGGTCTGTGCCGGTGACAGATCAACCTAACGGGACCTGTACATGACTGTGGCCGCTATGCATCATGATGCCCGCGGAGGATTGCGTGATTGTTAGATCAATGTTAAGAATTCCTCTCCACCAGAAATTTGTAAGGAATTCTAAGAAATTTGAACCGTGCAAAGGAAATAGAACTAACCAGCTCAAATTCTGGAACAACTAACAAAAATGACCCAATTTGCATAATTAATGAGAAAATTCTATAATTTTATTCTGATAAATGGCTGCAATTTCATACTTGTGGCATTTGGAAGTCAAGTAAACATGAACATCATCAAACATAACTTATTCCAATCAGGACCTCACTTGCATAATTTATGCAGAAATTTTAGACTAGCTTCATTTCATATGAGGGTTAATAAAAGAGATAAAAACACTCATTTATTATTTTCGTAAAAATTTCCAATGCTGTGTTAAATGACATTTAGCCCTTTTGATTATGGACGAAATTGGAGAGACTTGTTTTTGTACCCCATTAAAACTGAAAATTGATTTCACTTTGTGTGGAAGGTGTTCAGCACCAAGGACAGGTTTGCCTGTGTTTAAAAATCTCCATTCTACCACGGAATGAAGTCCCTGCAAAAAAAAATAATAAAAGAATTGGTATTGGTATTTTACATTAGAAAACTTGTTAAGCAAGAAATGATACCTGATATTGTAGTAGCCTGGCCTGGCAGGCACCCGGGTTTTTCCGTAAACCCTGTTGTTACTTTTTCTTAATCCTCAGAAAATGTATGTGACTTGATGAAATGAAGATCTTGTTGATATCCACGCTTCAATGTACTATATACTGTATATATGTACTAAGATACGTCAATCCCACGCTTTTCCATGGGTATGCTGTTGTGTCAAACCAAAGCGTCTAGTACAGTATTGAGGCCACAACTCCCACAACTGCAATACTTAATACATGGAACGGATGGTGAGTTCAGCACCAAGGAAAGATCCACACTCGCAATGTCTATTAACAAATGAGGGGGGCATCCATTTTGGGAATATAAACATTAGTTGTGGCAGAAGGTATCCTAATTGTTAGTTTTGGCACAGAAAACAAGTCCGAAATTGGGCGACTAGAATAATTACTTTTCATTGGTGGCGGAATGGTGATCATGGTTACTTATCAAAAGCAATAAAGATTAATCTCGTTGGCACCCCTATGCAATAATCACACATGGTACGGTCCGTTCGACCAGCTGCAGGCAGCAAGCTAGTGTGACCACGCTTTTGTGCGGCGTGTTGTGCGTGAATTCTCTCCAACTTTGGGGGTAAATTTTCGGCATTTTGTCCGCAAATTATCTTTCGTCGATTCATTATTTACATACATCCGTTACCAACTTAAGTGCCCCACTGCCATGTAGTGATTTTAAAAGTTCATGCTGGTGAAAATAATCATGTATACTTCTGTTGACTGACTTTTCCATGGGCGTCTCGTCGAAGTAATGGTAATATACTGTTTTGTTGTGAACATCCGTTTGATATGGGTAGAAGCCATATACGGTGATGACGTCACAAAATGTACTGGCAAGGGTGTAGGTGTTGAGTCCGCCAGTTGTAACCCCATTGGAAAGGTTACTGTTGTACTTCTCATTCCAGAACCTAAATGCAAGACAATTTTTGATTGGGTGATATTTGATAGAGACACTGTAACTGATTTTTTCGTGGTACATATATGTTCGCATTTTTCGCGGTCACTACAGTACAGTCAACGTATCATCACCGTTAACAAATAATTCGCAAATTTTCTTTTTTCAAAAAAGAGAAAGAAAGAGAGAGAAAAAGAGACAAACAGAAAAAGGGAGAAAGAGAGAAAGAAAGAGAGAGAAAGAAAGAAAGAGAAAGAGAAAAAGAAAGGAAGGAAGGAAGATTTCATAATGAGACACTCACGTTTTGACATGACGTCTTGGTGGAGTCACCGAATACGTCATTGTGATGTTAAGATCCAACTTCCTTATCATCGTGTTTAAAGCAGGAAGGTTTCTGTGTATGCCGAGTGTATAGCTCATTATGGAGTTATTCCGAGAAATTATCCATTGGGGGTCAAAATCGACTCTATCCATTTTGTCTAACACTCTGCTGTTGATAATGGTCATGTTCGTATTCTCACCGACATCCTGAAACAAACAAAAATATTAATTTAAACTTTATTCGCAAAATCATGCCCGAAGGCTAATTGCTTTTACAATCAAGAATAAACGCCTGCCCAGTTTGGGACCCCCATACTTCCGATCAGGTAGGTAGAGTGGAGGCAGTGCAGCGTAGAGCTGCCAGGTATGTATACAACAACTACAGACGCACGGCCTCTGTAACAGAGATGCTAGGTAACCTGAGATGGCAGTCACTTGAACACCGCCGCAAAATGGCCAGACTGACCACAATGTTCAAAGTCCTGCACAACACCATTTCTGTCCCCCACACCTCGTGCCTCGTCCCGGCAGCTCGATGCTCCCGCCGCACTAATCACGCTTTAAAGCTGCAGACCATCGCGAGTAAGAACAACTATTACAGGCTCTCGTTCTTCCCTCGCACCATCAAGGAGTGGAATGAACTTGAGCCCAGTGTGGCGGAGGCGAAGTCCATCTCCCAGTTCAAAGCAGAGCTGGGACGGACTTCGCTGCATTGAGCTGCCTCCCGGTCCTTGTACATATGTAAATACGAGTAACACTAGCACCACTGATTTCACTTGTCCTGTCCTTGCACTTGTCCACGTCCATTCCCACCTTACCCTTTGTTTGCACTTTGCACACAGTACTAATGCGCAGCTACTAGTAATCTTCTTTTTAGAAGGCTAAGCAGTACCGAAGATGATGAAAACACATTGCAATACAGTAACAGGAGACAGGTGTCGTTCGTCCGTCAGGTTGACGAGGACCGCTTTGTCATCCCTCTGTAGTAGGGAGACAGGTATCAACTGTCTGGAAAAAACTTCTACTTCTACTACTACGCTAGCTATTATGGGGTTCGACTTCCTCTTTGAAGGCAGTGGATAATGAATAGTCCCTCATTCTGCATAATAAGTGGGTTTTGTGATCTTAGTAGACATGCAGTTTTTTGGTGATCTTCTAAATGACGAAAGGATGGAGAAATTCTTGTAACTTTCTGAAATAATCTGTTTCTTTCGGTCTCATAGTGAGGACACTGGCTAACAAAATGTATTTCATTTTCCACTGCATTCATTGTACAATATTTACATAGACTCTCGTGCACAGGTAGTTTTCTATACCGGCCTTTTTCTATTTCTAGTGGATGCGCATTTATTCTAATCTTACACATGGCAAATTCATTGTGGTATAGGTATTTCTCCATAGAGTAGTTGGATTTGAGAGTCTTGTAAAATCTTAGCTTGCCGTTATCTACAGACAATTGGTGAAAGAACGTTTGAACATACATATCAGTTAGTATTCTCTTCAACAATGTACATATACTCTTGTTGTCTAATGTACAGTGGTTGGTGTTCCATAAAAAAAGAATAGCCTGCATATTAATACCGATACACACCCTCTGCAAGTTGATGCACTCCTGTTACAACGTAATTCCCTGTCATATAGTCGTAGACGGACATTGTTACAGCGAGTGAAGGAGATCCTCGACCACTGTGGATATTCCTACCTACTGCATATTGATAGTACAACCTGTGATCCTCAACATATGTATAAAGTATTAAGGACAAGGCTTTCAGACATGTACATTCAAACTTTCTTCCATAGTTTGTCTGTTAATACCGGTAAACTGAGATTCTATAGAAAATGTAAAACTGAATACTGTTTAGAACAATACCTAGAACATTGTGACTTCGATCAGCGCTCCGCTATTAGTAAAATTAGAATCAGTGCCCACTCCTTGGAAATCGAAAAAGGGCGATATATGAAACTACCTGTGTCGGAGAGAATTTGTAAATATTGCTCCTCAAATGCAGTGGAAGACGAAATTCATTTCATCTCTAACTGTCCATTTTATGACATCAGAAATCAGTTATTTACCACCGTGTCCAAAATGCTGCCTTACTTCCCTACCATTCCTTACCACAAAAAAACAATTTTACTACTAAAATCAAAGAACCCACATATTATAGAAGAAGTGGCTAAATTCTTCTTCCATTGCCTAAAAAGAAGAAGTCAAACCCAGTAAAACTAGTGTCATGTCATGTTGTAGAATATAGTATAATGTTAGACGTAGATATAGTCTCACATACCACTGTATTTTCTTTCTATGTTGTTTGTAACTGCAATTAGCCCTCGGGCAAGTATTTGCAATAAACTTTCATTAATAACCCTAAGAGCATACATCATTACAAGGACTGGCTTTCTGTCCCTTAAATTTATCGTGGAGTTAAACCCCCATGGATTTGTATACCATACTTGGTAAAATAAAGAAACTCGATTGCTAAAATTAGTAATGTGCTAACCCTGTTCAAAACGGGCTTTAGAGACCCGCTCCCTGTAAAATCAGCCCAAGGCTCTTCCATTAACCATTTTCCGTCAGGAAATTGGTAATTTTGCTCCATGATGGTCAAGATACATTGGGATAGTGTGGGTTCAACTCAGTATGGAGATAAATGACTATAATATTGGCTTTGAAAAATCGGGTTTCCCAGCCCTAAAAACTGCACTGGACGCCTTTAAGATCTTTACTTGTAAAGATACTAATAAAACATTGCATTAGCACCTTATAGTTATCAAAATGACATGAAGGCATTGTCACCTGTTCGAATGTCTTTAATGGAGCATCATTTACTCTGATAACAAAATCATTGCGGTCAATGTCGTCCCCACAGCCGCTGTCACGGAGAATGCCACTATTGCCGACAACTGCGCATGTCCGGTAATGTCCCACTGGTGTTGCCATGACAACAGGCGTTCCATTTTTCTTACGTTGGTTATAGATGGCGAAATTTGTTGATAGGTTGAAATAGCGACTTGTCTGATTGCTGAAACAAAATAAAAATAAAATATTTAACTTGTCTACATATATGACTGATACATTTGACGCTATATGGCACAAACAATGCTATTCTTTCCTATCTCGTCTGTACAACTCCTCAAACAACATTATCCAATCTGTTCTTAAATCTGATGTAATATTCCGCAACAGATTCTTCCGCAATATCTGGGACCGTCTGTACGTATAGACATGTTTTTTTTCTATTGTTACTCTGCGTATTTTTATATGTATGTTTTATATGGGTGAGTTATGCCTGAAATAAAGAATAAAAAATAAAGAAAGATTATTGTCAGCACTATCATTTGAACTATTGCCTTCTCCAGAAAGGCTATATTATCGGTAGCATGGATTGGTAGGCCTTGAATTTTGAACACCTCAATCCTTGGTTGATAACTCTGGTACTTGAAGGCATGTCTATTTCTTGTTCTTTTCTGGGCTGGTGTTAGGTACTTAGTAGTTGGTACGTCCACCAGTTTATTAGTCATTTTGTACATAATGCAAAGTCGTCTTTTTTTGTCTGTCTTCCAGTGACACCGACCCACTGTAGGTTTCTTTCCATTTCCGTGACACTAGCACCTCTTTCATATTTGTTACCCTCCATGTAAATGGGGGGTATTGTTTTTACTCCGTTTCATGTTTGGTCTGATATCTGAAGATCGGTGAGAAGGAACTGTATGATATTTGGCAGATTGATGGATGGGGCCTTGGAGATTGTGTAGGTTGACTTTGAGCACCTGGTGATTGACCTTGGTACTGCAGTTTAATTTTTTTATTCTATTGTTGGCACGTTATGGTCCGTGTGTGCGATGCTAAGGTAGCATGTAGTTGTGGTTACAATGGTTTAATGATGTAAATTTGGGCCCCCTAGCTGTTTGCTTTGAACCGGAATTGCTATCTCAATGTCAGATTGTTTGCGTTGAATGATCTCAGAACCCGGTGGATGGTTGGCGATCATTTTTGGTATGTGGGTAGACGCTGATTGTCTTTGCGTTTTAGCGTGCATTAGCAGGTTGTCGTAGATTTGCATTGCTTATTTAAAAGGATTTTCACATTTTCACCCCTATTTCATAATAGGATGGTCTGTTTGACCCCAAATTGGTACAGAGTGTTTTTGTTTATACCTCCAGCTGGCAGGTCAGGCCAATCTATTTTTACCTCAAGAGGCAGCGTCTGCAGGAAATATATCTTATCTTTAATCGGTCATTCAGCAGGGAACTGGGTCATCTGTGGTTTGTTATTATGTTGTGCTTGAGAGGTCATTGACCTCAAACAAACCATGGTAACAAGACACTAAACGCTTGGGCAACCCCTTCCAATACGAAGTGCCACAACAAAATTCTTAAAGGATAGACATCTATAGACATCTATCATTCTGCTGATAAAAACAAAGTTTGACTCATAATATCTCTATTAAAATACACCAAAAAAATTACAAAATAACAAGCTATTTCATGGAGGGACGATGTCTACGACTTCTCCTTGTTTATACAGAATCTTGCAGCTTCATTTTTGTACCATTTCCAGATTGTCTTTGTCTTTCGTTGTATATGGATCCCTCTTAATAAATAATAGTGTTTTGCAAAAATGTTTTGAATATATACTTATCTACACAAGAAATCAGTCACTCAAGCAACCGGATAAATGTTGAGATACACTTACCTAATACGAAATGCTGATGTAACGTTGTTCCAGTCGAGGAATGAACCCTTAGTTCCAAAGGCTGTAACTTTTCTCTTCATCAGGGGTTTTGTGTTAAAGCTGATGCAAAAACAATATTTACGGTCGATTATACTTCACTTAAAAGAACTTTAATTCAAAGCACTGAACTGACGAAAAAGACATATCAATTTATTAAGTTTAATTTTAAAGCATTATGTATGTACGAATCTACTTTGTCTACATAATCTCTATTCGCCCCTGAAATAACCTTTTAGTACCAAAATTAGAAAGGTAACATTTCCAAAGCAGAGCCATAATTTATTTATTTATCTATTTATTTATTCATTCATTTATTGCAATTCTCCACATACATATGTACATGGAAGACATGGTAGAACAGGTGGACTTAAGGCTATCATGCCGACAAACAAATAGACGATTGGTCTAGCCTGACAAACTACTGTTCTGTTTATTGTTACTCAAACACAAGAAGGTAACGTAAAAATACTTACTTCGTAAGGTTGTATTTCTGCAGCAGGAAGAAAGATAAAATCAAAACTACAGTAAATAAGACTGGAATGGTGATTAAAGATTTCTTCATAACCTTAGCCATGTTTAAGTAGGCCAAAGGTCATAGATGTGGTCGAACGGGTTGGAGACAGACTGACCTTCTCCCTGCTGCCTAAACCGGCAAACAATGCAACTTTGGCGACTATGGCTGCGTTTAAGTGAAATCACCCAAGGCGGTTTACATGTGGTTTACCCCGAAGCCGGTTTCAAGTGGCTCCATCTGAACGCTCCGAAATCACATTGAAAGCGCCTCGATCCCAAGCCACTTCTAGAGGTGGTTTCGAATCGGTTTCCCCGCATCGCGATTTGCGTCTGAACGCAATGTGATTGCAATGTAACTTCGCCTGGTCATGGATTACGGGGTGATATTTCTTTATTTATATGCAATACCAACATTTACGTGGCAGCAACTTAAAGAGCAGTAATGGTCAAATAATGTGTCCGTTCTAGGACGAGCTTCACCGCCTCTGGCGGGACCACGTCGGCATTCGGCCGAGATACGCTGGGAGGGGGGCATCAACAAGCAGGCCGTTGACCTCTTACATTAATAACACGCCACCTTGCGTGTTATCATCAAACAGCAATAAATGTAGCTCAAGCGAATTGTGATCGGACACGGTTTCACCAGATGTGAGGAATGTGAGTTACCCGAATCGCGGTTTGGGTGATTTCACTTAAACACGGCTTAACTGCTACCTTGGTAGGGTGCATGTTAACATTCTCACACTGACACTCCCTAATTAGTCAACCTGTGACCCAGTTACGCACAGACACTCACCAGAGGTTATTGACCCGTAAAAGGACACCCCCTGTATAATGTCCTTGGCCCGAGGCTTTTCATTTTTGCACAAACAAGCTTGCCACCTGAAATCTGACAAACATGTAACAAGATTTTTGTCACAGATATTTTAGATCCTTAAATGAAATATAAAAATTCGCATTCCTTATGAAAATTGACAAGCAATGTATCATTATCCCCATATGCTCGTACATATGTGACTGTCTCAAGAAGCTATAAGAAGTTGAACCTGTAAATAGTAGCTCACATTAGTATGTATAGTTTAAGTGTTATTGTTGTATTCTTTTGCCTGTCTATTCATGATCTGTACTTACAATTACATGTAGCTTGTTAGAGCACAAATGTAAAATAAAGGTCTTTTATTTATTCATTCAGCTTGTTAGGCCAGCAACACATGTCCGTCTCCGTATTTAACATAAGGTGTATTTTAACTCAAACGTTAATGCTTCACAACCTCATCACGGCAGCACTATTGCTTCTCTGCGTTGCAAAATTGAGATTTTAAGGAGTCCCTTTCCACCCAACTGACCGTTAAGAGTGTGGACAGGTACACAGGATAGCTGACAGGTCCCACAGCACACACAGGAAACAGGTCCCACAATGTCAGCTATACAATTTACCATCATCTCAAGCCTAGGTTGTAAAAGAAATACACATTCAGAAAGATCACAGGCCAAATAATAGTAGAACAATTACTCACAGAGCATCATACATTGCAATATTCACATCATTTGATTTCTATAACCTGCTTTGGGTGGAGGCCAAGAGCAAGTTCTGAGTGGGTAAAGAGCAGAGCAAAATTGCAGTCAACATTAAATCAAGTCAACATATTATTAGGAAAACGTATTATATCATGACCATGGAAAAATCAAAGTACCTCAATTAAAATACCTCAGAACTGTGATTAACCAACAACACACAGAATGCTATTCAAAACATCAGTTCAACAGCATTCAAGCACATCTTATATCGACAGAACATTATGGGAAAAGGTGGCTTAAATAATGCATCCGTGAATAGTTTCATCAGGTTGGTAAGACTGAGGCCTCCCAGGGAAGTTTAAGGCGTGGCTGTACCAGAATGGGTTGTTGCCGAGATTGATGTGGCTTTCCGGCCCAGTCAGTATGGAAGCTGTTCACCGCCATAGGTGTGAAAGGGAAGGAGAGAAAGGTCGCAGTTCGCAAGCTGGGTGAGGCGGCAGAGAGGTCGTCCTGCTGGTTATGGAGTAGAAGAGTTGCTGGAAGCCTGGCGGAGAGGATGTGCAGTGAGTTGGCCGCCACTGCTGGACCCAACAACTCGAGGGCGTCACGGTTGAGGGTCGAAACGCCCAAGGAAGGTTGCACCGTCTGATGACATCCATCTCCTCAAGCAACACAGCACTACTCCACTACATACTAAGTAGGTGAGCGGAGTAGATCAAGGCAGCATTCTTGCTGTATTCACCAACTGAAGCAGTGAAGAAAATATTTTTACACAACCAAGTCTTTTATTTAGCCGACGTTTTGGTGACCGTGTGTCACCTTCCTCAGGGCAACTCTGACTAGTTCACATCGCATTGCAGCACAGGTGTCGCTGCTATATAATGCATATAAATCAGTAAAAAATTCAGAAAACAGAGGAAGAAACGAGCGTATCTAATGTAGTCATGTTAGTTCAAAACGGACATGAAAAAAGCGTCCCCGAACGGCGGCTTTTATTAAGTGCGGGTTTAAACACATGGAATCGTCACCGGCGCAAATAATTTACGCCATTCTGTGTGTTAGCTTCATTCCGTCTCTTCTTTTTTGTGAGGCAGCCACCTAGCAGAAGATACTGCTGCCTTTTTTGTGGCTTAATACGAGATGGGGTTCGCCAGGCCCCCATCCATGAAAGGCGTGTAAAGTGCCTTTCCCAAGGGCACAAGATCGGCGAAATGGCAGGGTTCGAACCCGGGAACTCTTGGTTCTGAGCCAACGCTCTGCCGTTGCGCCACACGACCCCAACGAATTGCAACGAGTTCGGCCCAAATACCAGAACATAGAGGACAATGTTAAATGCGACTCACCTCCTTAAACGGACGTAGTTCGTCTTAAAAGACGATCGCGAATTTTAACTACCGAGTTCTTCCCTGTCCATGCACCGCAGGGTTGGACAAGTTTCCAAAAATACACTTGCCCCATCGGGCAAGCACATGGTCATTTCTACTTGCCCGAACCAACTTTTTACTTGCCCAATGCAAAATATAAATGACCTATTTCATACATTTTTACCGCAAAGAAATTTTTTCAGTTAACTCAGCACTTTATATTGTTCTATGCTTGACCAATATTTTCCAAAGTAAGGAGGTTTGAGACTTGCAAATGGTTCCCTGACAAAAAGTCATATTATAGGAATACATTATGGGAAAATGATGAGATATTTTGCTCCAAACACTGGGGCATAATGCCACATCCCAAAAATTTACTTGCCCAATCGGGCAAGTACAGGGGGATATTTACTTGCCTGAACTGTACTTTTACTTGCCCTGGGCAAGTGGGCAATAGGACTTGTCCAACCCTGAACCGTGACTTGCCATCTTGCTCTGAGCAGCAGCGTGGTCTTACCATCTGATACGGAATCACCATAATTTGCATTTTCTCAATTAGACAATTAGGTTAGGCCATGTTGATTTCATTCTATGGATGACATCCACTGGGAACCCCAAATCTGCTGCGAGCGTGCGAATAAAAAAAAAAGTTCCCTTCATTCTGAAATCTAGGTACTCATGATGGTTGAACATATTATAAAAGTAGAAAAAAAGACATGTCCTTGAAAAGTTTCATCAAGTGGGCAAAGTCACTGAATGAAAAAAAAAACTTTTTTTTTAGAAATAAGTGTTTTATACAACAGATGATCACTGAAACGTCGGCTGAATAAAAACTCTTGGTTATGACATAATTTTTTGTATTATTTAATTCGGTAAAAAGATATTGCCACCCGCGGCCAGACAATATTTACACAATATTTCACCTCACGGTACAAGGTGACTTGAATATATCCATTACCTCCCTGCCAGCTTCGCCTCTTAAAAGGGATGACGAGGAAATTATTGAGATTACTCTCACTCTATTGACGCTATTTTTGCCTTGTTCCAGACGGATTAGAGCATTTCGTGCATATTCATGTCTTTTTGTTTGTGTTCCGTATAATGAAACAAACGCGTAAACTCCTTATATTATCAAAAATAGGATAGTGCAGTACATAAGAAAATAAACCGAATTTCAAAATTAACATTAAGTCCAAGAGATGGACCTACTCATATACTCTCTTTTACTAAGCTAATTTGATAGGTGGCATATTTACATCCGGGAACCTGGAATCAAACTGGGCACTAAGTAACCCTTCTCCTGATTGGTCGACGCTGAAATGCTGAAATCTAACGCTAATGCCTATTTGACAACATTATCATAAAGCACGGAGACTGGAAAAGATAAGATGCTGCACCACTTCTAAGGAGCGGCTTGTTCTTTAAGAAATTGCAGAAGGACTCAAGAACATGATGCAAGGATGATCAACAAACAAGGTAAGCTATTCAATGATCACCTATCGTTATGATGATTAGAATTATCTGTATGTGGAAATAGAGAAAGAGTAGTTCAATATTTACCTGCGAGTGAAAGATTGGTCGTACATGTAAATATTACACGTTAAAAAGAGCGAAATACGAAAATATATCATCTATTTCAAAATACTTCATCATTCTTCTAAAACTTCTACGATCTTTTTTTGTGTGTGCTAATAAAAAAACATATCTATCATGGTAATACCTGCTGCGTATAACATTGGTCGTGCAAATTTCTGAACAAGCTGTGAAATAACTATAATAATAGAAGGATCTATATTTTCTAAAACGACGGTCTTTTCCGTAGCAAGACAGGAAAACGTTTCCAAGAATCCCTTTACTTTAGCTTTTGGTCGTGTGACGATCCCACGACTGGTTTATTACTGGTAATAGTACGATCATTTATAATACAGAACTGTTGCATTTTTGTGTGGACAGAAAAGGCAGTGCTTGATCAGTTTCTGCATATAATCAGTTTCTCTACTATTGAATCACTTCAGGTCAAAATACAGCACTGATATCTATTGGGGGAGGGGCTAACACAGGATAATAGTTTCCACCTTCTATAATTACCCCTCCATGTAATGGGGGTATTGTTTTTGCTCCGTTTCATGTTTTGGTCTGATATCTGAAGATCGGTGAGAAGGAACTGTATGATATTTGGCAGATTGATGGATGGGGCCTTGGATATTGTGTAGGTTGACTTTGAGCCCCTGGTGATTGACCTTGGTACTGCAGTTAATTTTTTTATTCTATTGTTGGCGCGTTATGGACTGTTTGTGCGATATCAAGGTAGCATGTAGTTGTTATTATTATGGTTTAGTGGTTTAAATTTGGGTTTCCTAGCTGTTTGCCTTTGATATTTACAAAATTTTTAACGTTGGTCTTTTTGTGTTGAATGTTTGGAAAATCTGGTGGATGGTTTGGTATAATTTTTGGTATGTGGGTAGTTGTTGAGTCTCTTTGTGTTTGTCGTATATTTGTATTGCTTAATCTAAAAGGATTTCTACATTATCACCACAGTGTATCTATTTTACCTCCTGTTTGACAGGCTATATATTTCTTTGGTCTGGTTGTTTTTGGGTCATTGACCTGCCGGCCTTGCTAATGGGGTGGTTTGTTTGTACACAACACCAACCTCGTTCATGGAGGGAAGATGTCTATTGCTTGTTCAGATGTTTTTATGGATGTGGCAAGCTTTTACACTTCAAAATCTAAAGGCAATGTGGTTTTAATCTTTTCAAATCTATTTCGTTGGTTTAAATGATTTGACGAGAGAAACAAGCCTAAAATATTAACATAGCATTAGCATTAGCATTAGCATGTGGGGTCGTGTGGCGTAGCAGCCGAGTGCTCGACTCGGAACCAAGAGGTCCCGGGTTCGAGTCCTGACACGCCACTGATCTTGTGCTCTTGGGAAAGGCACTTTCCTCACTTCGCTCAGGTGAAAATGAGTATTGTATTGTCCCATGTGTTGGTGGCGGCATTAATATATTATTAAGTTGAAAAACACTTGAGTGTCACCACGTCTTGTGATTACATGTTGAAATATAATAAAAAATATTAGCATGCACATTTTGTCAAATGCCCACACAGGCTATGATTATATTTCCTGTAATTTCAATATGTCACTCAATAGAGTTGCTCTCGTGGAATGCATATTTTAATTGTTTGGTTGTTGTTGTTGTTGTTGTTGTTGTTGTTCAGGCAGTTTCACCATGATATGCGGAAATCAGTTCGTGAATCATCCCTGACGTTACGTGGGGTCAACTCAGGCCAGGGTCGAGGCGTAGGGTAAGAATCTGGCTGTTCTGTTGATGTCACCTAGCGTCTGAACGACTAGCCGTAGAACGGCCAAACTTGGTGATCCAAGATGGCGGATATCTTAAATATGCATGACGTCATTTTATGACGTCATCGGTGTTGCTATGGGCAACATAAGACTTAGTACACCATAATATTCTGTCATAAACACTTTTGGTACAGTTATGTTGAAAACCATTTAGTTTTCAGGGAAAAACCTATTTAGACGGTTTTGGCC
This sequence comes from Branchiostoma belcheri, assembly GCF_001625305.1. Lineage (NCBI taxonomy): Eukaryota > Metazoa > Chordata > Leptocardii > Amphioxiformes > Branchiostomatidae > Branchiostoma > Branchiostoma belcheri. The sequence goes on along the minus strand of NW_017803268.1, from coordinate 3,597,819 downwards.
AATAAAATCACATTAATGACGTCATGATGACGTCATATTACATCATAACGACATAAAAATTGTAGATATGATAAAATTTTACTAGTACACCATTCTCAGAACATTTGGTGGTCATACGACATACCGTTCGCGAGTTCTTAGGGGGGGGTCAAAAGAGCCCCCCCCCGGTCCCCCCATGTCAAAAAAAGCCCGGTCTAGGTAGGGTTAACATTTTCTTTAGGCTGCCCATATATTCAAATTTTAACATAACATGTTATGGATAAAAGGCACTAACGTTACATATTTATTATTGTTTTTCTATGCCATATGTCCAGGTATGTGTTAGGTGTGCACGCTATCAGCATACTTGCTGCCTAGTGCACACTTTGTATTGTCGTGTTACAATTATGAATAAATAAATAAATAAATACACAGTCACTGTGGTCACACAGAATGATTATTGCTTAGTATTGTATAGAAGTAGAAGTAGAAGCTATTTAAGATGCTCTTCAAGTTTAAACATTTTATGGTAAATGATTCCTGATGACACTTAATAGTATAAGCTAAAATGACAATGCATTAATTATAAATACACATCCAATGCGGTGCTGTAAAGGCACAGCATTGTTACACATGGCATTATAAAATGCAGTGCTTGGGTACTTTTTGGATAAGGATTCCACTATAATTATATTCCTGAATTATCTCAAGAATAGTTTTTTTATAAAATTCCATGGGATGTAAAACGGGTCAATACGGCAAGTTGACGTTCTACCTCATAATTTCGACATTTTTGAGAATGTAGCAATTTTTCGCACTTAAGATTGCCATTTTCAATTTTCGTGCTGGTTGAAGTTTTTATTCATAATCCATGTTTTTAGGTCACTACATACGCCTAAACATGAAATATTTTCAGCAATTTCCGTTCCTCTTTTTCAGGTTGCGCCTTGACATTCGAGTTTGAAGTTTGCAACACGGGTGGCTATTAGCTACAACCTGAGGTGAATCCGCAACGACCAGCTCAGCTGAGTCAAGCAAGGACACTATAGAACACTCTGTTGCCTTTTTCAATGATTGCTTAGTGTATGCTTAGTAGATTTGCAGTGCCAGGCTTGGCTAGAATACTATTGAGAAAGAGGCGGAAATGTCACCTTTCCTCCTCTTCCTTCTTGCGTTTGCCCGATCTGAGGCTGGCCCATCTTGTTCTGACCTGTGTGAGGTAAGCTCTGATGGCAGGTGTGAAGTGCGTGGAATGATGAATATCTTTATTTGGGGGGTTACCCATTGCGCAATGTGCAACACGACCGGGCAGGCCATCAGTGCGAATCAGTTCGGGTGTCTCCCAGCCGCTGTGGAAAAGCTGCAAGTGGCGGGGCACTCCGACAGCGATGGCAAGCTGAAGGCCCTGCCCAGTCTTGCGCGGGTCCGCATACTGCTTCTGGGTCCTGGCCAGATCCTGACGGTTGACCACGAAACGCTTGCGGCCGTGCCAAACCTCCTGGGGCTGTCCATGAGCAACAACGCCATCCAAACCATCGGCAACTGGTTTGGCGGAATCAAGAAGCTGACCAAGCTCGAGCTGTCCTGGAACCAGATCAGCGAGATCGAGAGGAACGCCCTCCAGCCGCTGACAGAGCTCTACTGCCTCAACCTCACCCACAACAGGCTCGGTGCTGTGAAGGAGTGGTACTTCACAGGGCTGACGAAGCTTGGGATGCTACAGCTGTGCTACAACAACATCTCACACATCGACGGGAAGTCGTTCGACCAGGTCCCCGGGCTGCACACGCTCTCCCTTGACCACAACAAGCTGCTGGTCATCCCCGTGGAGTTGCTCGCTGTCAAGCGTCTCAGCGTTGCAAACAACCCTTTCCGCTGCACCTGTGCACTGGAAGACCTGAAGTCTGCGTTGGATCGCCAAGCCTACAACAAATTGCTGTGCAGCTACCCGCCAGTCATCTCGGGGTCAAGGGTTGCCGTAGCAAGGCGGTTCTCAAGAATGCCATGCCCGCCACCGACAGCCAGGGTCTCACGCCAGGATCACGGAGCCACTCTCGTCTGCGAGGTCTTCTGGGAGAAACAGCCTGGGATCGGCTGGTTGGATCCAGGAGGGAATGCCGTTGGAGAAGGAGAGGCACTCAACCTATGGGGTGGCGCTGTCACCACAAGCTTGGAGCACGAGATCCCCACCAGGCAATCTCCGGAACCAGCAACGGCGCAGGAAACAGCCCACCACGGCCTTCCCTACATCGGCAAGTCCACCTACACCCTCAAGATGAGTCCGCAAGCCTACCGTTCCTGGACCAACGGCAGTTTCCGGTGCGTCGTGCAGTCTGCAGCAGGCGACGTGAATCTATCGCTGTCCAAGTCAAATGACACCAGCGATGGATGGCAGAGGCAAGGGCACACCATGGCGACACCACCGGTCCAGCAGAACGACAAGGCGACAGAAAGGATCATCAAACCGACGGGCAAGACCAACCACCAGGACGACACCACTCCAGAAGCTCACAAAGCACAATGGAAGCCCACGGAGAGCCCTGTCTACCCCGGCACGACACCTACCCAGCAGAACAAGAAGATCACAGAAAGTACCACCAACCCAACCGACAAGATCAAGAACACGGACGACGCCACTCCACTAGCTGGCAAAGCGCAGTGGGATGCCGTGATCACCGCTGTTTACACCGGCACGGCACCTGCCCAACAGTCCGTGAGGATCACCAAACCGACAGGCAACAACACCAAGCAGGGCGACACCACTCCGATGGCTGACGGCAGAAAATGGCACCCCGTGTTGATGATCGTCATTGGTTCAAGTGCAGGCCTCGCTCTCTTCTTCCTGTACAAGGTCGCGACCGCTTGCCGCAGGCTCCGGAGAAGGCAAAAAGGCGACATCTTCGGCGTCGCTACATACTCGACAACGTCGGAGGCATACCGCTACAAAACGTCCAGCCACCACCCGCTGCTGTCGTCACTGGGAAGCCTCACCACACATATGCTGAGATCCCGGACGACACACCCATCGATCCGTATGCCGAAACGTCGCAGCTGGAAAATCCCGTGTATGCTGCAGACCTGAAGGAACCAAGAGGTGCAACATCCAACCAAGACCCTCATCCCCAAAGCAACGAGCCCAACAAAGCCAACGACTCACAGCCACACCGCTCGAGGATAAATCAGGAGAAGACCCCAGAGCCACCTCCACGGTCCGACAAGCAAAGCAACGTCAGCGACTCTGACTACTACCCACCGGACACGCAGACGACAGTGGGGGAGATACCGGAACCACAAGGCTTGGAAATGGCGTCATCCTCAAGTCATGGCGCTGCCTCTGACACACTACAAAAAGTACCAGCCACCACCCGCTGTCGTCGCCACTGGAAAACCTCTGCCTACTCACCACACCTATGCTGAGATCCCGGACAACACACCCATAGATCCGTATGCCGAAACGTCGCAGCTGGAAAATCCCATGTATGCTGCAGACCTGGAGGGACCAAGAGGTGCAACACCCAACCAAGACCCTCATCCTCAGAGCAACAAACCCATCAAAGCCTCGAGGAAAGAAGAGGGAAAGACCACAAACCCACCTCCAATGTCTGACAGGCCAGGCACCGGCAGCGACTCTGACTACTACCCCTCGGACACGGAGACGACTAAAGTGGGAGAGATACCGGATCCACTTCCACAGACCAACACCTACGCCAAATCCAACGTCGCATCACAACCAAGAGGCTTAGGAACGGCGCCATCCCCACGACACGAGACTGCCTCTTACACAGGCTCGGGGTCGGAGGCAAAAGGGGAGGTTGAAGATCCCAACATTTACCTCGACCTCAACGGCCCACCACGCCTTCCTGGCTCGAAGACACCGGAACCTGAGACCCAAACCTACGAAAACTCTTCATCACAACCACAAGGCTCGGGGACAGAGGAAGACGACGACGAGGGTGCCAACATTTACCTCGACCTCAACCTCAACGGCCCACCACGCCTGCCTGGCTCGAAGACACCGGAACCTGAGACCCAAACCTACGAAAACTCTTCATCACAACCACAAGGCTCGGGGACAGAGGAAGACGACGACGAGGGTGCCAACATTTACCTCGACCTCAACGGCCCACCACGCCTGCCTGGCTCGGAGAAGGCACCGGATCCTCGAACCCACACCAACGTCAACTCTTCACAACCACATGGCTCGGGGACGGAGGAGGAAGAAGAAGACGAGGGTCCCAACATTTATCTCGACCTCAACGGCCCATCACGCCCTTCAGGCTTGGAGACGACTCAGGCAGAAGCTATTCCGGATCCACCTCACGGACCCACACCTACATATTGACTCTAAAATCTCATCACAACCATAAGGCTCGGGGACGGAGAAAAAAGAGGAAGGCGAGGATCCCAACATTTACCTCGACCTTAACAGTCCTTCATGACTTTCTGGCTCGGAGACAGCTAAGTCAGAGAAGATTCCGGATCCACTTCCACAAATTCACACCTACGTCAACTCTAACATCTCTCCACAGCCACAAGGCTCAGATATAAGTCAAGAAGCTAAGACTCCGGACCCAATTGAATAAACTCCGAACATTAACCTTGACCTGAACTGGACCATAGACACATCTAAATACAAACAATACCGGACAATGCCTCTGGCCCAGGAACCCAGAAATTATGCCGTTGTTGCTTTTCGTGAAAGAAAAAAAAAATCACTCGAAAATCTGTGACATTGCGCAGTGCGAACCCCTGATAAAATGCTTATTAATCATGGCAAGGCCAGCGAGATTAACCAGCCTCATGATTTTATGCATTTTATTTCTTCCTATGATCTAACACAAACCCTTAGACATATTCTACCTAACATTGCAATACACACGAAAACCTTACAAGAAAAAAACACCTTACAGACTATGAGTATAGGATGTGGCATCGGGCCATTAAAATCTATCCAAACATGCTCAAATGAATAGTTCAATATCAGTTACAAACACACATTTTGCTTCAATCATTAAAAAAAGAGGACCCGTCCTCTGTGGCCTACAACAGCGATGAGCTTGCACGACCGGCGCGGAATAGGACTACGAGTATGGACAACGATTTTGTTATGACGTATTGAACTGTATATACTTTCTTGAAAACTAATATTTGCTTGTTTGTATGTTCTCGGTGTTATACTGTATGTATGCAGGGCTTAAAGAAAACTACTTTGGAACAAGAACAAGCCGGGCCTTGATAGGCATCAAAATATGCCAAAAGTTGCAACATTTCTGTGATTTGAATATGAAGTATGTAATCTAAGTTCGATTTAAAAGCTTTGTTGAATTTTCGTTTGTTGTTAGTTACTAAAGTACTTAAGAAACATAGTACTTTGGTGCATTTTAGCAATGTTTAACGTACAGCATAATAATAAGTCGACACCCCTGCGGTACGAGTGCTATGGTATAGTCCATAGTTACAGCTTAGGCCATGTTGATTTGATTATATGGATGACATCCTCTGGGAACCCCAGAACTGATGCGCGCGTGCGAATAAAAAAAAAGTTTTGCAAAAAAAAAAAAGTTAAGCTTTCATTATGAAATCTACGTGGTCATGAAAGTTGAACAAATGACATAGAATATGGTATAGCGAATAATCTACTCTTCAAATTCATTTCTTGACACTGTTGTCTTTTTTCGTTTGATTTTGGCAAACTACCACATTGGTATCATTTTTAATAATTTGTTTGGCAACTTACGGTATATTTTTGCTCATTTTGCAACTGTTTGGTACGATTTACAGTATGGTTCAAAACTTTTTTTTTTGGAAACGGCCGAAAATTCATGCGCGCGCGGATGTCATCCATATAATCAAATCAACATGGCCTTATGGTGCTGTTAATGCATGTATGATATTAGCGTACTGGTATTTGTTGTGGACATCGCAGCATCTATTAACTGTGTTATATTATTGTGATACCATCCTACTTTGATATCCAGGAGGCATTACTGTGAACATTGTTGTTTATGTGATGTTTGAAATTGCTGACAGCTGTTATGAACTTTGCGAGAGAGGAAAATACAGCTTCTCTGAGTCCACTAGCCTGACTAAATTTGCGCTCCTAGCGGCCGGCTCGGTATTACACCAGCGGGGGTGGGGGGTGGACGGTTGGTGTAATACCGGGCCGGCCGCTAGGAGCGCAGATTTAATCAGGCTACCAGTCCACAAACCGAATGGCAATTTTACGGAGGTGTTTACCCTGCAAAATCTAAAGTTACATCAATTTTTCGGGACTCCGGAAAGTAAGCATAGCTTCTCCTGGATTTTCAAAATGAAAATTGTAATGTCTGTAAATGCATGTACATACAGCATACTCGCCAGTCTTTCCCCAAATTCCAGAACCTTATGATATAGTAATAACAACCGTTTAAAGTTATTATGTTCAAACGTTGTTGTTAACTTTTACTGAGAAGATTCTGATAATACGTGAACGATGCAGGAATGAGTAATTGTTCTGATAAGGAAAATTCAGATGCGTTTTCATTTAAGTGTTTCAATGAGAATAAATGAAGAAAGGAACAGCGGGCTCTGACTTTCATGATTTTCGGTAAATAGGTAGCTTAGACAGGGTGTATGCAATGACACATCAAAGTAAACAAGAATTCCGAGATTTCATACCTCCATGAAATATATGAGTTTTTGTAAATGTTTCTTTTGGCTCATTGATTATGGAAATAAGGTCGTAATTAGCACAATCTAGTTCAATTCATGGTTTATCAAATTCAAGTTACAATATTTTTCGTGTACAATTCCTCTTCTTTGTCATACTTTATTTCAACATCTCCTCGATAATTATGCAAATGACCTCTACATTAACATAATATATGCATAGTGATGTTAACCTTTAAGTAACTTACAAATATCTCAAGATATAAAATGCCCATCATTCATCAATAAGGAATCACAGAATTTTCACATGAATTATGCAAATTAGGTCATCATTTGCATAATTGGTATCTATTAATGTTCCATCTGCCATAGATTACAAACATTACATGTATGAAAGTACTATTAAATAAAACACTGTAATTATAGAATTTCCTTATTAATTATGCAGATTAAGCCCTCATTTGCATAATTTGTATTTAATTATGTACAACTCTCTCTCGGCTACCTACACACTAAAAATGATGAACATACGTTGTTCCTATCTGGAATTATTGGCTTTTAAAGTTTTCGCCCGAAAGCCCCCTGCAGTTCCAGAACAAGCTGCTAGGGGGACAAAATCTACACCACTTATTCCTGACAGAAAGAGCTATCTGTCACTAAAACTTCAACACCATAGCATGTTCAGGACAAAAGATACAAAAACCGGAAGTTCTGCTGCAGTACCAAGGTCATCCACCAGGAGGTCCAAATTTGACCTTGGCCTTTGTCTTCCTAAGACCTACCAATGTACAGAATATCATCACAATCCATAAAGACGTTCTGAAGTTATGCTGACTACAAATGTGCGGAAACAGAAACACACACACACACACACACACGCCAAAAACAATGCCTCCATTTTTCATGGAGGTAATTAAACGTAGTTTGGATATACGTAAAAGATTTCGGCCCAGACGAAAAGAATACGAATGTACTAAATTACTAAGTATAACTAAGTGAAGTTAAAAACATCAAACTCTCTAAGAGTGTCACTCCACATGTGTTAGTCGCTGCAGAAGGGTGCCTGCAGTACTGTTACCAATCGCTGGGGATGGGTAGAAGTGAAGGTTCTGGTTAACCAGGTGCAGTGTTCCAAACAATGTAAACACGGTGAAGAGAATAGCCAGCTTCCACGGACCTGTTTTGTGTGGGTCTGCCTCGCGCACATACTTGATAATCCTACATGGTTGAAGAAGAACAAGAAAACTTCATGACCATCGTTGCCTATTAATTTGAGGCAAATATGTAAAAGCATTGTGTTTAATTATGACTATTACAAATCAAGACAACAGGCTAACAAAGCCAGAACAAAAAACAAAAAACAGTGAGTCTATTCCTATATCGGAAAAATGAGTTTTGAATTCCCTATCATACAATGTGCCATGTCACAGACGTAGGCCCTGTTCAGACGAAAGCAGTGGAACCGCGATTCGGGAAAATCGCATACCCCACATCTGGTCCACGTGCCACACGTTCCTTCGGAATCGTGCCCGAGCACGATCCGCCTAAACTACAACCATTATTGTTTAATAAAAAGACGCAAGGTTGCGTCGTATCAATGCCATATGTGGTTTGAGATCGAGGCGCTTTTGATGCGATTTGGAGCGTTCAGAGATGGGGCCACGTGAATCCTGTTTCGATGGAATCTGGACCCGATGCGGTTCCAGCGCTTTCGTCTGAACAGGGTCTTACTTGTTCCATTCTTTCTCATTGCCATGTCGCTGGGCGGGGCAGCAGTGGATCTGGAACAGGTGCCAGGTGTGGTCTATGCTGACTCCGCCCAAACAGGCTACAGGCACCGACAGGAAAAACACGGTCTCGTTCCAGATCATAGCGATGGTCCAGATAGTGCTGGGGTCCAACTTTCAAACACATTCAGAAAAAAAAACATCAAATCATTTGTTTTGTTTTGTTTCACATAACCGGTATACCGCCCTTTTAGGCATAACACGCCAGTTCTGTACATGTAATTACTACAAGCTGCGTAAGACCGGACTGTAAGGTTTGAACCACTCACACCGGGAAGGTCCCCTACTCTTTTCGATAAGTGCGGTGGGTTCTTTAACATGGGTGGGGTGTGGCTCTCCCAAACACGGGACCTCCATTTAACGTCCTATCCGAATGATGTCCCTAACCGAAGCTAGGTACTCATTTGCACCTGAGTGAGGTGAGGCAAGTCGTGTAAAGTGCCTTTTCAAAGGGCACAAGATCGGCACAATATACTGAAATACGATATACTGAAAGAATCTCACCAAACATCTTAATTGTAATTGTATTAAATAGAAGTTTTTTTTTTTATTTATCTATCAATAAACATACAATATACAATGTAGTGAACCATCCCTTACCTAATAATAATAATCATAATGATGAAATAATAATAATGTGATCATAATATGATTATAATGTGATCATGATAATAAGTGATCATAATAATAAGTGATCATAATAATAAGTGATCATAATAATAAGTGATCATAATGATAAATGATCATGATAATAAATGATTATAATAATAACTAATCATAATAATAACTGATCAAAATAATAATGATTATAATAACTCAACTCTTAACTGATCATAATAACTGATAAAAAATAACTGATCAGAATAACAATAATATTAAATAGAAGTTACCTCTTTCCATTGAGTACTGATGACGTAGGTATAGTAGACATGCGCAGCAACACTGAACACACAGATAGAAGTGTGAAGAACGAAGTACGTACTGGAGAAACTACGAAGAGCCTGGAAAAACAAAATACCTAAGGACTAATAAATACATAATTTTAACATTCAAGTCATTCAACTATATAAGTAACAATAGATAAAGTAAGTTCCTGACATTCAATTAAATGCAAGTATGTTAAAAAGTTACAAAGTGTAAAAGATAAAGTACCGCCCATTTTGGACTGTAAACGAAAACATCTAGAAAGATAACATTTGCAAGTCAAATGCAAAATGTTCACCTATGGTTTGCTCTGTTAATTCTTAGTAATACTCAAACACTATCATGAACGTTCATCTGTGTTGGTAGTTACATGTTTAAAGTTACCTGCCAGAAAACGTACATTGGGGAAACAGAGAGGTCTCTAAAAGCCAGGTTTCAAGAACATACACGGCCTACTTGCCAGTTCAGAGGTGTCTCAACACATTCACATAGAGTCACCCGGACATTTTGTTTCACTTGACTCTGTAAGGATTTTAGACACTGAACAAGACTTTCTTGAGAGGGGTGAAGGAAGCCATATACATCAGGGCCCATCACCCTACATTGAACCGCGACGGGGGCCGACATCGCCTACCAGATACCTTTGACCCAGTGTTGACGTCACACTTCAAAGAAGCTACGTGACAAGCTTCACTGCTACCGAGGAAGACCAGAGTGACTGGTCGAAAGCTCTAGGTGAGAGAATTTTTTGTGTTTTTGTATATGGTCACACAGGAGTCTAAATCCCTCCTGCTATGAAATTGCAACATGACGTAATCCAATACTTGTTACCATGGAAACAAACAGAACATTGGTTCAGGTCAGAGGTCACTGTTTGGAGAAGAGGGATTCGAAGAAGAAGAGGAAGAAGAAACTGAGCAGAAACAATATGTTTTCCTTCGGTAAATACAAATGTGGCGTCGGTGGCGCAACAGTTAGACTCGGAACCAATAGGTCCCGGGTTCGATACTCACCGTGGCCCGACCTTGTGCCCTTGGGAAAGGCACTTTACACTACTTACCCACCTATACGGTGGAGTGACGCCCACCGAGCCTGTTAGGCTAATTTGTCTGTCAGGGTGCCAAAAAACACCTTACGGATTTGGTGCGCCGATATGACAACATCTGCACATTGGCCACTGAGAGCCGTTAATTTTTTTAACACAAATACAGTACTCTTCACGGCCGCCAGGTGTCTCACCTTGTAATCCACTCGAGCACGGCGAATCCTCTCCCTACAGGCGTCCAGATCCTTTATGTTGTCGTGTATGAAGGTACAGACATCTTGAAACTCTGCCTGTTTCAGAAGTCAGAAGAAGTACAAAGTTTGTTTCGCATTACCAGTAAACCGCTTGAAGGCATAACACTTCTTAACCAAGGTACAGAAAGTACAAACTGCATAACAGGACTGTAACGTAACGATATGACCACCTTTTATTATTGGGTTGAACCCCTATTATTTTCGATAAGGTTTGCGGGATCATATATATATCTTTGTGTTGAACTTGTGTCTGTACTCAAACACTGCATGGGCTTTACTGAGATGACGCCCCTAACTAGGTACTAGTTCAGTGAAAAATGAGTGTAAAATGCCCTTTCCAAGTACACAACATTCGGGTTTTCCAGAACATTCAGATTCTAGGTCAAAAAACTTAACCACAAGTCACATTAAATTATAAGTAACTTGTTCTTACCTGTAGAGAGCATTTACACAAGTTAAGGGCGTACCACAGGACCCCAAATTGCAGAAATGCCAGACACCAAACCACCACCCTGAGAACAAGGCCCCACTGGCGTTGTTTCAGAACCACCGTGATCACACACACATCCACCACACCAACGCCCAGGGACACAACCACACACAGCACGGCCAAGATCTCGTGAATTCTCGTCTCGCGAAAGTCGAGAAACTTCATCCTTCGGTTGATGAAGAAGGGATGGAGGACCAGCCACCATTTGAAGCTTCGACAGGACAGGGCTTCAAGGAGTAGCACGCTGACGGTGACCAGGAGTGGGATCGACAACTTCGCCAGGAATGTCAGTTTTGAGATGAAGTGTAGTTCCTGCCCCTTGGAGCCCCACGTGTCTTGGGTGGTGTGGGCGGCGTCCCAGACGAGGACAGCCAGCAAGGCGGCCTGCCAGATGACCAACAAAACCGTCACCAGTGCGCGTCTGAGTGGCGGACATCTCCGGGAGCTGAGGCTTTGGGCAGCGGCTGCAAAAGTAACAAGAGTTCCGAGATCTCATACCTCCATGAATAATGGGCTTGACATGTAAATTTTACTTTCTTCTTTAATCATGCAAATGACCTCTACATTAACATAATACGGAAAACATGAAAAAACGGAAGCTCTGCTGCAGTACCAAGGTCAGCCACCAGGAGGCTCAAAATAAACCTTGACCTTTACCAACACCTACCCACATACCAAATATGCTGGCTGCAAATGTCCGGAAACACATACACGCAGACAGGCACACAGACACGCCAAAAACAATACCTCCATTTTTCATGGAGGTAACAAGAAATCGCGAATGCGGAAATAACTACATTACAGCAGCGCAGAAAAAGGTAAAGGGTTAATGACCTGATTAAGAAGTGAAATTAACGAAAACAAGGGCTAGTATACCTGCTGTAAAGATAGAGAAAACTAGAAAGGCCAATATTTGCTTTGGAGCAAATATAGCGATGGGTTCACCACATTTTACCACATGGCAGGGAAAGAATGAGAAACACAAGGGAAAACAATGCTTTACATTGATATAACTATAGTATGAAGTAACATACAACTAAGACTACAACAGTTGGATAGCTATTCCCTACATTATTGGTTAGGATTGCATAATGCAAACTGTTGATTTTCAAGATAAAAAGAAGCGTTCATAGCCCGCATTCCAATGCTGGAGCAGGAAAGCTTAAAATACCTACCAAAACACTTGAATACAGACATACTGTCAGTATGGCATGGCTCTGTGCAGGTGTAAATGAAGTTAAGCCAGTTAAATCCCAACAGCCAATCAGCAAGGAGAATAGAGGAAAGCTGCATGCCTATTGGTTGATGCCTTGCATGCCATTGTGATGACTCATGTCCAAATGTGGTAAACACTGCACACTTACACAGTAATACATTAGCTATTACACAGCCAAAAAACTCAAATAAAACCATTCTAAAAGCCTGTATCACAATAATTTAAAAAACGCCTAGGGGTATTTGCCCACTGTACCTCCATACCAAATTTCAGGACCTTAGGCCCTAAAATGAAGAAGCTGAATCCATTTAAAGATATGGCAGGAGGAGGAGAAGGAGGAGGAGAAGGAGAAGAAACATCAGAAAAAGCAATATGGTTTCACCACACCACTTCGTGGTGTGGTGAACCCATAATAACAGCATCTTCATCGGAGTGTCTATCGACAGACTTGTTCACAAAGATTGCAAAAATATTGTGATTTGAATAGAATAGAATAGAATAGAATAGAATAGAATAGAATAGAATAGAATAGAATAGAGGAGGAACACCATTTCGTAATAGAATGTGGACTTAATAGCAAATGGAGAAATGAACTGTATTGTTTTGTACAAAACCTATTTCCCTACTTAATACACTAAAGCACTGTAGAAAAAATTAATTTCCTGGTGCATCTAGACAAACCATCCATCGAAAAACATATCTTTTTCTTCTACAATAACTGAAAAGCAAGGAGAATTTGAATTTATATAACGATAGTTAGTTTCTTTTTGAATCTATTCATCCTCTTTTTGCTGTGACCTGTACTTAGCCAAGTGTGGCAAAAATGTGCAAGAAAGGTCGTCATTCAGTGTTATTCCATAACAACGCTCGATATGAATTGACTATTCAAACTTCTACAATTATCCCAATTTCTCTAAACTTACAGACCAAGAAAAAACTATTCTTCTTTTAACTTCCCAAAACCCACAAATTTTGGAAAAGGTGGTACATTACGTCTTCCATAGTTTACAGAAGAGAAGTCAAACCCTTCAGACATAGTTTTAGACATAGTTATAGTTCTAGACAGCTTCCTTTATCATGTAGACTTTAGTTATTTTATACTCTATTTCATTGTTCTTTTATGTTTTGTAATTTGCAATTAGCCTCCGGGCACGAATTTGCAATAAACTTTTCATACATTTGCCGCCTTACCGATATCGCTCCTCATACCACTGTATGCAGCGGTACCATACCGCCGTGTCCCCGTTCCTGGTACCGCCACCAACAGGCCTTTCCTCTCAGATACACGGTCCACCTCGTCTCCTCCTACCGCCGGCTCGGGGCTATCTCTGCCCGCCCAGGGCCTGTACACTCCCAGCAACAGGAACACGGACCTGATGATACCCGGACTCCTCGCGATGTCATCTCCTTCGTCAGCCTCCTGTAACAGATCTAACGAAATCTCCATATCTTACTTTAAGTAGAATACAATTCCAAACGGTGCGTGTACTTGGATCAAGGTGGTTTCAACCTCCTTGCGTGGATGTAGTATTAACTGTCCAGTTTTAGTTCTTGTTTTTCGCATAGGTTACTATTATTTGTTACTAATGTTCGCGTTGCGACGAAACCAGCGTTCAAAATGGAGAAGTCCTCCATTGTGTTATGGTAGGATGTAATAGATACTTCCGTTTTTTCTACTTTCACCACAAATTTCATTATACCACAAAACAAATTCAGTGTTTTTCTTTCAGTTGGCTGCAGTAAGTTAAATTGTGTTTAAGTTTCACGTCTGATGACAGAAATTTATTTTTATGCCTCATTTCTTTCAAATCCGCAGAACAGCAAAGTCAGTTGACGTTGCTTTTTTCTATCTATTCCAACATTTAATCACAAGACGTGGTGACTCCAGTTTTTTTTTAAACCACCAACGCACACAAACGAACGGGCAACTGAGATACTTTATAGTTAAATATTCGTGTCAAGTGTCTTTCCCAAGGGCACAAGATCGGTGGCATGACAGGATTCGAACTCTGGATCTCTTGGTTCCGAACGCTTTGTCGTTACGCCACACGACCCCAACAACGTTTCTTTCATCTAATTGTTTGTTTAAAGCCCGCGTCACACTTTCAGGACCTTCCTACGACTTCCCTCCCGGCTACTCCCCCAACAAAAATCGGCACACGGGGTTGGTAGTCACCTACACATGTACAGTTATTATGTTTACCGAAGGAAAACATATTGTTTTTGCTCCGTTTCTTCCACTTCTTTTTCTCCAGTGACCTATGACCTGACCAATGACATGATTTGTTTACTTCTGTCACCATGGTGACTGGTGTTGGGTTACATAATGTTGCAATTTCATGGTCTGCTCTGCTCCTGTCACCATATACTAGTCGTACATGTATGTATTTGAGTAAGAATTAACAGAGCAGACCATGTCCGAAGGTAAACATTATGCATTTGCTTTGCAAATGTTACTTCTCTAGTTTTATATAAATCAGCAAAGGCAAATCCTAATACATGTATTTATTTAGTTAGTAACCCATAATATAAGGACAACATAATTATTCATCAGTATGCATTACAACTACTGTTACACAAATTGTTTCATTTTCACCATTTTATTTTATCATTTCCCAGTGTTTTGTATTAATAATAATAATAATAATAATAAATGGTTTATTGGCCAAACATCACCCGTGCAATCGCAGCCTTATAGTGCTGAATTGATGCAGGGTTTACAATCAGATGGTACAAATGGTAAACATAATACACATAATAATACACATAATACACAACGTCATATTACATATTTGTTCCACATTTTTTGTGGACCTGTCGCAAGGGTCTGTGCGGCTGCCATTCGGCGCCACAAAGTGACCTCAATACGGCTTTCCCCAACCGGAGTTAGGTGCCCATTCACACCTGGGTGGAGTGAGGAAAGTCGTGTAAAGTACCTTTCCCAAGGGCACAACGTCGGGGATGTCCAGACATGTCCCGGGTACGACTCGGGATCGAACCCGGGTCTCCGGGTCTGCCGGTTCACAGTCGAATGATCTACCACTACGCCACCCGACGCCATGTGTGCTGTTTAAACAACACTTGGAGGTATAATGTTTGCTGTTACATATTTGTCACTTTGATAATATTTTATTGTAGTGTCCTACGGTCTATTCAAAGATTGCATGACATCAGAAGAATCTAAGGCCGTGTTTAAGTGAAGTCACCCAAGGCGCTTTACATGTGGTTTACCCCGAAGCCGGTTTCAAGTGGCTCCATCTGAACACTCCAAATCACACTGAAAGCGCCTCGATCCCAAACCACTTCTAGAGGTGGTTTCGAATCGGTTTTCCCGCATCGCGATTTGCGTCTGAACGCAATGTGATTTCAATGTGACTTCACTTGGTCATGTATTACGGGGTGATATTTCTTTATTTATATGCAATACCAAATTTTACGTGTCAGCAACTTTAAGAGTAGTAATGGTCAAATAATGTGTCCGTTCTAGGACGAGCTTCACCGCCTCTGGCGGGACCACGTCGGCATTCGGCCGAGATACGCTGGGAGGGGGACACCAGCAAGCAGGTCGTTGACCTCTGACAATAATAACACGCTACCTAGCGTGTTTTGATTAAACAACAATGAATGTAGTTTCGGAGAATCGTGATCGGACACGTTTTAAAAGGAATGTATGGCACGTGGACCAGATGTGAGGAATGTGAGTTACCCGAATCGCGGTTTGGGTGACTTCACATAAACACGGCCTAAATGTTCACGGCAGTAGAAATCACTTTAAGGCATCCCAAAACATCTGTATCACTGACTGCATGTTGAGTTTAATTTCGTAATTATTCTTAATAAGATTTTTGGTATCATATGGTCTTAAACATAAAAAAAAGTATAGTAGAAAAATCACTGCAAGACATCCCAAAACATCTGTATAGCTGCCTCCATGTCTTAAGATTCTTGATATCATATGGTCTTTATCAATCCAAGAAAGATCAGTAAAGATTACTAGCCTCCACCAGGCCTTCCTACGAGGGTACGGAACCTAGAATTCCACAAAAAAAGGGTAAGGCCACACCAAGTAAATTTTATGGATGACGTCCGCGCGCGCATTGATTTTGGCTTGTTTCTAGAAAAAAACAAGAAATTCCGCTTCCTCCATGACCAAAGAGTCACGACAGTGCCGCAAATCGTCAGATTGACGTGAAACCCGGAACGCGAAAACAGGATAGGACGACAACTGCTGTTCCACCTGATTTATTGCTGTTTTGATGATGAATAAAAGACTTCTTGCTTGTTACACTGTGTCACCTCATTCAATTTGTGTCCTAACATTTGTCGTCTCTTAGTATATTTGTAATCTAGGCATCTTGTTTTTTATTGCCCTTCTTGTTTTTTTCGCCCTCTCGCATTAAATTTAGGGTCTCCAAAGGACGTCATCCATAAAATTTACTTGGTGTGGCCTAATAGTTGGCTAGGAGAGTCAGTCCAGAGGATGGTTAATTCCTCTCTCTAAATGTACAGGAAAATGAGCTCTTCACTGGCTAAACTCCCCTAGTCAATTATTCTCCCTATTGGCTTAAGTTTCCTTTTTATTTTGATTCTGAATTGTTAGTCTGGTTGAGACTACAAATCACTGCAAGGCATCATAAAACATCTGTATAGCTGCCTTCATGTCGACTTTCTTGCTGATCCTGAGATTGGGCTCCTTGTTTCGTTAAAGCATTTCAATAATAAATCTCCAGAATTATTGTCTTATCAAAAGGAAAGAATGATACATTGTACATGTACATGGTGTTTGTTGATAGTAAGAATGATATATACCACTTGTATTGAATATCAACAAAAACATTCTATTTTGGTGTCATGTAGTCTTTAACAATCCAAAAAGTGCAGTAGAAAAATTACTGCAAGGCATCATGAAACATCTGTATTGCTGCCTTCATGTCGACTTTCTTGATGATCCTGAGATTGGGCTCCTTGTTCCAGACGCCTCGGTAGTCGCACACCATCTGACCTCGCGTGACCTCCCCGTGTAGCTCCACGGTGGCGTACACGTCCTCCGACTCCTGCACGACCTAGGGTCACGGAATTGAAAAGAAACAGAGCCACTCACAACTTCTGCAAAAAGACCTGAATACCCTGGAAGAATGGCAAAGTAAATGGCTCATGCACTTTAATCCCGAAAAAGCGGTTATACCGGCTATACAGATACAGATACAGAAGCCGGTGTGTTTATGTCAAAGGGCGTTTATACTGGCTATACAGATACGGAAGCTGGTGTGTTACACCGAAGGGCAGTTATACCGGCTATACAGATACAGAATCTGGCGTGTTACACCGAAGGGCGGTTTACCGCCTATATATATACGGAAGCTGGTGTGTTATTCCAAAGGGTGGTTATAACGGCTATACAGATACAGAAGCTGGTGTGTTACGCTGACGGGCAGTTTTCCAGCTATATATATACGGAAGCTGGTGTGTTATTCCAAAGGGTGGTTATACTGGCTATACAGATACAGAAGCTGGCGTGTTACGCCGAAGGGCGGTTATACTGGCTATACAGATACAGAAGCTGGTGTGTTACGCTGACAGGCGGTTATACTGGCTATACAGATACAGAAGCTGGTGTGTTATGCAGAAGGGCGGTTTTCCGGCTATACAGATACAGAAGCTCGGTGTGTTATGCTGAAGGGTGGCAATACTGGCTATACACATACAGAATCTGGTGTGTTACACCGAAGGGTGGTTTTACCGGCTATACAGATACAGAAGCTGGTGTGTTATGTCGAAGGGCGGTTTTCCGGCTATATATATACGGAAGCTGGTGTGTTATTCCAAAGGGCGGTTATACCGGCTATACAGATACAGAAGCCGGTGTGTTACGCCGAAGGGCGGTTTTTCCGGCTATACAGATACAGGAGCTGGTGTGTTACGCTGAAGGGCGGTTTTACCGGCTATACAGATACAGATACAGAAGCTGGTGTGTTACGCTGAAGGGCGGTTTTACCGGCTATACAGATACAGAAGCTGGTGTGTTACACTGAAGGGCGCTTTTACTGGCTATACAGATACAGGGACAGACAGATACAGACCTCAGGGTGTGCCGCGACGATCAGGGCAAAGGGGTCGCAGGTGTGGTAGTGAGGGCCGTACGACTTTGCAGCCTTTTCACGCTCAACACTCGTGGCAAGGATGGCTGCGTGGAACTTCCCGCGCTCTGTCGGGATGCCCATAATCCTGTCCCATTCATCCTAGGACAAGGCGGAAACGAAAAAGCAAATTTGAAAAGAAATATGAAAACTGAAGGGGCTAGCATGTAATCTCTCCAAGCAGATCTTTCGGTGGCCTACATAAGACTGTACCAAATTGGCCAGGCAATATCCATTAGCCAGAGCAGTGTCCAATTGGCCATCCAGGGATAGTGCATGGCCAATTTGATACTGTCTTTTCCAGCTACAGAAAGATATACAGTAACTGTACTTGAAGATTAGCTAGCATGTACATATAAATTCAAGACCTACATGACTAGAGAGAACATATGGCAAATATAAGATGAAACAAATTCAACATTCACTCAAAACTATAGGCTTTGACTCATTTTAACTACTTCAGGGTAATATAATGAATTCCTATATATAAACCATGTGGTTTTGTGTTGGCCAATGATATTGCAGCCTCATAATTAATTTCAAATGCAGGCTCCTGATTGGTCATTCACTTCTTGCTACATGATACATGATATGGCAAAACCTTTTTTGTGTCAAAGTTTTAGTTTTGACCTAATTAAGGTCAATTTAGCATCAGTACAATGTTAGTGAGAGTAGTTGTGTTAAACTAGTACATGAACTACTTACATATGTTATAGCAAGTTCATTAATACATGGCTCCCAGGCTATAATTTTCATAAGGACACCCTGGTAGCTGTTTAGAACCATGTTGGCTGCTTCTGGGTCGCAATAGAAATTAAATTCTCCTGAAGGTTGGATGTTCCCAATACCTGTAGCAAAACAGGAACACACATCTTTCAATAAGGAGTAAATTAAATGTTTAAGTTGCAATGTTTTGTGGAATGGGCTTTGCTGTTCTCCTGTGGGTATGAAAGAAATGAGGCATAAAAATAAACTTCAGCCTGAGGTCAAACTTAAAACACAATTTAACTCACTGCAGCCAACTGAAAGAAAGAGAAAAAAACTGAATTTGTTTTGCAGTATAATGAAATTTGTGGTGAAAGTAACAAAAAAGGAAAAACTTTTTGATATGACTCTCAGTTTGGTACTTTTAATTTGTGGTCCTGTTTTGCTATGACTCAGTGGTTATGCATTATAGAAAGCCAGTCACGACTGCAGGTAATTAGTGCATGCAATTTACACAGCTTTTGCACAAGATTTAACCATTGTTTAAATGCACTCCCCCCCCCTAAAAAAACAATATAAAACCTTGTGAAAAATATGTGGGAAGGAAAGTTAAGCAAGAAGTGTACTGCATGGCCACAAGCTCTTGAGAAGGAAGCCCTATCAGCCTCTGACAGAGACTGTAATACAGGCCACTGACACAGTGTTCTCGCCAGGCCTTTTGATCATAGGGGCCCCTTATGCTGTGATTTGGACCCCTATTCTGTCATTTAACCAGCATAAGGGTGTTTTTTTGGGGGGGGACCGGGTTCATAAATAAAAAAAATGAAACTTTAGAATAAACTACACCAACGGGAAAACCTTCACAAAAATCTGTCCCTCATGAAGTGAGAAATAGTGTCTCAGGGTATAAGTGAGTTTCAACATTTTTTTGGAAGAATACCAGACCCCCTGCTGTGTTCATGTTTTTGGGACTTGATGCACAACTTGTGCCGCGAAAGTTGCCATTCTGTACCTGACCCCTATCTATGCTGTGAAAAAAATCCTGGTGAGAACACTACTGACATACCCAGGGGATGCCAGAGTCACTGCTGAAGCGACAAATCTCATAGGGTAAGTCTGACACAGGACACGTGTAGCTGCTCAGGACCATGTGGGCTGCCGCGCTGTCATACGCAAAGTTGAACTCTGCAGTCGGCGTCACACGGCCTCTTGCTTACATCATCAGGAAAGAAATTGACTTAAAGTTAGAATAACAAGAAAAAATGATTAGTTGTCTAAAATAATGAACTGTGGGTATTTTTTAACCCTGAAATAATGAATATAGCGTTAGGTATAAATATGGATATAAGTACACAATGATTGAAGGAGAAACAAACAAAAGTTTGCTACATTTTTTGTTGGCCTATTATTATTAAACAACTTTTCTAATATGTTATAATTTTTTTTTAAACTTGGATATGCTTCAAATATTTCCATCTATTTTAATTGTTACATGTTCAAGCTAGACCATGCATGTAGCTTCTGCAATACTTGTATTGAATAATCATACATATTTGTCATTAATAATCTTAATCTTAAACCAGACAGTACCATTGATGTTGCCTCCCATGATGACCAGTTCCTTGAGCCGTGCAGGGAATTGTGGGTCCATCCTGACGGCTAGGGCCAGGTTTGTGAGAGGCGCTACCGCAACAAGGGAGATCTCACCTGGAGGGGGGGGGGTAAGAGTGGTGCTTTAGCAAATCCAGTCAAGCCCCTAGCTGTCACACATAGCCAAGTATGGCCTCCCAACACTTCCAAACTGCCCAAACATGGTTGGGAGGTCAGGAGCAAGCTTGGCTGTGGTTGGCTGCTGTTTGATAAGGTTGACTACTGTTTGGCAGGGTCTACCTAATGTTTCATATTGTTTAAAACATTTGGGTGTGGATGAAAGGTTTAGCCATGGTTGGCTAATGTGCGTGGCTGGTGTTTGGGAGTAGGTGAGCAGTGTTTGGGGCGTGCTTTAGTAGAGTGGTCAAATCTAACTCCAATTCAGTTTGATTCATATGAAAAGGTAGATGTAGCCTATTCTGGTCATCCTGCTCCCGAATTTTACTTAGCCACGCATTATGACACATATGACTCATTTTTACTCATAGCCCTTGTAACTATGATGTAATCTTTGGTCAAATACACAAGTGCAGGCTCCCAGTCAGCTTCTGGAATCATAACATTGTGTCTGACCTTATGTGGTCTGTGGTTAGGGAATTCCCCCTACCCACATGCTGTCATACAATTCTACGAATACACAAGTGCGCGCGCACACACACACACACACACACACACATGCACGCCCAAAACAATACCTCTACACAAAGGTAAAAATTACACAAACCTGGATGTTCTTTTGACAACCTGAGTAGGGCGTTGACGGCATGTTCGGACTGTACCAACTCCTCGCTGGGAGGGTCAGGGTCGGGTACATCCCCCAGTCCGTCCTTCCCGTGCCAGTACCGGGCGTCGACAAGTTTTCCCAGGATAGGGACGTTTGCTCCTCTGTATACAGGAACCTGGGAGTGCATCAAACAGAGATGTACAAAAAAAAACAACATTTGACAAGGTGGTCTTGTGGTTAGAGTTTCTGACTTAATTTTATCTGTAATAAGGCCACAGCAAGTAAATTTTATGGATGACATCCTCCACAGACTGCAAATCTAATGCAAGCGGGCGAAAAACAAACAAGGTTCCTACAATTTGAAATTTTGACTATCATTGTACAAATGGTTTTGATTCATTGGGAACATCACATATAAACAGCCAGCATCACATATCACTGCATCAAAGTAAGAAACAAAACATTAAATCAGAGCATTTTCTTGTCTCCTCTCTTCATAGTTATTTGCCATCCACCTTCCGGCATGGCAACAGACGTCTTTGTCCATTTTCGGCATATTGACCACTGTCAATTTAGGCAACAAAATTTCTTTTTTTTTCAAAAACAGGCAAAAATGAATGCGCATGCTGATGTCATCCATAAAAATTACTTGTTGTGGCCTGAGCTATGGATTTGGATCCTGGCCAGCATGCCAGCATTTCTAGCTTTAGTAATTTTTGCTCACCAGATGCTAAACCGGATAGTGAGTGTGAGTGTGGTTGCTTCCCTTTTGGATGGAAATAATTGCAAATTTGGAAGCCTAGTGTTTTAGGAGCCACATTTTGAGCATGACAATCCCACTGCACTTATTGAAAAAAGCTTCTAGTCCAGTCCTATGCAGCTAATGTGCTACTAAGTAATACAATACTTTAAATACAAAACTGGTGTGCTATTATTACACTTAAAGGTGGCTTACAGGCTATGTGAAAGAAACATGCCAAAATCAAATAGTCTGTATTACTTACTAGTAGAGTACTAGTATTGATACTTACATCTAGCCGTCCAAACACCTTGAGGACCCTGAGGACATTCCGACACACCTGGTCAACATCAACGTTACCTGCTACACAGGTGATACCAAGTACCTGCAGATTGGTTTCAATAAAATAAAATACAATTTGATATGTAGGTGCACATTGTATATATAACTCACCAAAGTAAATGTATCCATCAAAATGATAATTTTTATATCAATGCATGATATCAATAAAATGCTCAAAGTCAATGCTCAAAATACATTGTACATGTACCAATGTGCTGTAGACTGATACAGGTAAAATTGGAACTGTGCAGGTAGTGTAATTACTGATTTTTTTCATGGTACTTTTATGTTCCCTGTTTTCACTGTCACTACTGTACAGTGAACTTATCATTACAGTTAACAAATAATTCCTGGACTTTCTTTTTCCTGCACCTGTCGCCACCGTGAATATATAGTTCCGTGAACATGTTCACTTTTCTCAGACCATGAACTTTTGCTACCGTAAACATAAAGTGAATTACAGTATTTCTGATGTCTACCTGTACAGTGTTAGTGAAGTGGAGACTACCACAGCAAACATTTCAGTACTTACAGTAGAATGCTCATATATATATATACCTGTACATTTGGCTGTGTGAGAGCCAGCATGATAGCCTGGGCGTCATCATGTCCACAGTCCACATCCAGGACTATCAGCTTCTTGTCTTGCGTACTGCTGCCTGACATAACTGCACGATACTAGTCCCTATAAAAAAACGGTTGAGAGTGTTCACCATTCTGCTTACTAATAGTAAAATACACTAAAACAAAGGCCCAAAATTTCTCAAATATTATTCTGCAACAGAAAGTCAAAAAGTCTGCAGGTATAAAAAGAAAAACAAACAAACGGGGTATTATGACTAAAAACTCTTGAAGCCAGATTAATTTCAAAATGATAATTGGCCCAAAAAAGAATCTCAGGTTCCACTGCTTATTTCAATAAATACTGATGCCGTTGTTGTCCTTTTGAACGTATATTACAGTATTTAATACTACTTTCAACTACTTTCAGTTTACCTTGCAAAACCGCCTCACGACTTGTCTTCTGTGGGTGTCCAGGCTCTTTCCTGGGTGTCTCTGGTTGAAGCAACGTCCCGAAAGTAGTTTACTAAGGATTTTAGTCTTTTGGCTGATGCACAGGCGTTTTAAGATCATTTACGACAAAAATCGCTCCTTCCTGATCACACTTTTTGCACGAAGTCGGCCATTTTGAAATTGGAACAGCCCATTCTTTGTAAGGGGGATCGCTACTCTTTTCATAACATAACATATGGGACCACTTCGCACAATATAACGTTACATGGAAAATTCGTACAGTAAAAATTGATGTTTTCTGTACGATTTGTTTATATAATTAGCTCTTTAATACAGTATTAAATCAAGCTGTGATCAGATGTATCCAAAATCGCCTACCGATGCCTTTGGGACTGTATTCCAGTTCCAGACCATTCCAATAGGTGGCGCTGTGAGACCATGCACCTGCTTACATGCACCTAGCTGCAACTTGAATCATAAGCTATATCAATTGAATGCTTATGGGATCACTGTAAATTGCAAACAGAAAATATTAAACAGACGAAAGTCGATTAACTTAAATGTAAGATAACTAAAAGAGGTCATCATTACCATGATGTTGGGCATCAAGGAGAAGAAGAAGGAAATTTGCATATCAAGGTGCAGCATATTGCCTTTTTCACAACAAAATATGCCAGGAAAATTTTCAAAAGTCATTAATCTTATACAAAGCAAACAAAATATTAACCAGAGGTAAGAACTACTGTTGTTTAGCACCAGAAGAAGCAGAGAGACAGCTCTTCCAAATATTAAATACATCCTGCATGTAATCTGTGGGACTGGGGCTTCTTGGACTTTATTACATTTGGATATTGATATGATTCCACATTTCTTGGAGAGCATATTTGATCGAGTACGAATTCCCCGTTTCCCCCAGACAGATTTACTTCTACGTAGGCGCAACCAAGTTCCTTGTTGTTTGGGTTTTCTCAACTGGTCCAAGCGTTACCTTAGAGATACTTTTATTTTGGAATCTCACCATCTTTAACACTTTACCAAGACTCCCCAAAATTTCTCAATGTTTCTCCGCAAATAAACACATTGAATAGAGAATTATGTATTGAAATGGTTTCAATTTTAGCTGGAAATTGGGCTGTAATACAAAAATTGGAAAATTAAGCTCTACCAAATCTTCGACGGAACAAGAATGATCTTTTCAAAGAATGAGCAATCCAGCTCTTCTGTGACGTCATGTTATTCAGACGGACACGTGGCTTAACGAAGGGAAAGTCTATGGCGTCCCCCGGCCCGTCTCTATTGTTTCTATTTCAGCAGAATTCAGCTTGGCAAGGATTAATTCAAGTACACAGGTCTCCCCCAACATCTGCTTGACGATTAGATTTTGGTTGTTCCAAAAAAACTTGCAAGACAATCTTCTTCGAAACGTCACTAGTCTCCCTAGAATTTGAATATGCAATGGAAACTCACATGTACCGACGATAAGTCGTTACTATATACAGACTTCAGTCAGTCTGAGCGAGCGAGAAGAGAGAGGCACACCTCCGCAGATGACACTGTAAAACGGACAGGTTCTGAACGAATCAGGTTGACGTTGTCCAAGCAACACCATACGGACAAAAGCTAAGTCATCATTGATTATATATTTATTTCCAAAAAATTGTGGCTCGGAAAGCAGGAAAAAGTCATTTCACCTGGCTTCTTCAATGCACTAAATTGTACGCTTTCTAGGGGTCTTTTTGTTTCACCAAGTATCTAGTATCACAATTTGACCAAGTTAGCACGTAAGGCTGAAGCCAAAAGAGATGGGAGTCATCAATCTGCTTCAAGTGTTTATAATGATTATCATTCTTTTCTCGCGAGTTGCAAACAATACGGTAGAGACCTCGCCGAATGTTTGTTCTCATTCAAACATAACGGTACCAAACCCTGTACCACACGTGATTTTAAAAGTTGACTGTAAATTCTGTCGGTTGACGGCCTTTCCTGATGACATTCCCTCCGAGACGTTTCGATTGATCCTAAGAGGCAACAAGCTGGTCAGTGTCACTTATGTTCCACCGCTGACGAATCTACAAACACTGGACCTCAAGTACAATCGCATTGAATTCGTTTCTTGGTCGTCACTCTGCAACCTGACTAAATTGGCATTCCTCTATTTGAGCCATAACAGGATTACAAGTGTGAAATTTGAACCCTGTTTGAAAAATCTTCAAGATGTAGATCTGTCGAACAATAAAATTGAGACGGTGACAGATAGAGACTTGGGGTATCCAAACACTGCGGCAAAATTTTCCCTGGGAAAGAATCCTTTTCATTGTGACTGTAAGTTGTTGTGGTTTATCAATAAGGTAAAATCATTGACACCAAGAGGCCCATCCAGAACACGTATCAAATCATTATTACGTGACACCTGCTCGGCTTCTCAGGGTTACACCTGTAACTCACCGGCCGCATTACGGAAATCAAACCTTTCGGAACTTTCTATTGACCAGTTAGGGTGTGCGTCATCTAACCTTAGTTCACCAACAACCTACACGTATCCGTCAGTAAGTGAGCATACAAATATGGGCAGCAGTAGGTCGTATGGCGTCCAAACGAGTGTGCATGTACCGGCTGGTATGCGTACAAGCCAGGAAAATGGTCATCTTCACATAACCGTAACTGGACAGACGTTTTTCCGAGAAAACACTACTTTAGAAGGCAAGACAACATCTCTTGATGCTCAAACAAGTGTGCATGTACCGGCTGGTACAAGTCAGGAATATGATCATCTACACTTGACCACAACCGGACAAAGTTTTCTCCGAAACAACACTACTGTAGAAGGCAAGACAACATCTAATGAAAGGGTGTCAATCAGCAATGTAATGGGGAAGGGTAACGAAGGGCCAATGATTGAAACTATTCACATCATCATCATAGTGGCAGCAAGCCTTTTTGGACTGGTTTTCGCCGCCTGTCTGATCCTAAAGCTGATAAAATCTCGGCAGTTGCAGAACCTCCATAACAGGACAGTTAATGTTCTACAGGATCCGAGCACTGTGCCATTTCAAAACCCTGTCTACGCGTATGCCAGTAACAACACCTCCCAAAATGGACCAGTACCTATGCAACTGTCGCAGCTGGCTCCACCCATACAAAGCACATCTTACAACAGCACAGCCACTGTCCAGGATGGACTAACACGTTCTTAGATTCCGCCCCTCCAGAACAATCCTACCACAGCAAAGCACAGACACTGTCCAGGACGGAATAACACCTTCTACTGTCGCTGGCCCCACTCATACAAAACACATCTTACAACAGCACAGCCACTGTCCAGTATGGACTAACACGTTCTTAGATTCCGCCCCTCCAAAACAATTCTACCACACTACAGCAAAAGCACAGCCACCATCTAAGACGGACTAGCATCTTCTACGTATACCCAACTGTCGCAGTTGGCTCCACCCATACGAAACACATGTTACGACAGCACAGCCACTGTCCAGGTTGGACTAACACGTTCTTAAATTCCGCCCCTCCAGAACAATCCTACCACAGCAAAAGCACAGACACTATCCAGGACAGACTAACACATTCTACCCAAATGTCACAGCTGGCTCCACCCATAAAAAACACATCTTACAACAGCACAGACACCATCCAGGAAAGACTAGAACCTTCTAAGATGTAGCAGCTAATTCCACCCATCATTAACACAATCTTTCCATAGCAACAACCTAGCCACTGTCCAGCCACCTTTTTCTACCCAACTGCTAAAAACTCGTATTTCCCCAGAACTATCGTGGACTGGAACTCGCTGCCACCAAGCACAGTTGGGGCATCATCACTAGAAAGCTTTAAACAACTCCTGCAGTTAAATGTGCAAAGATTGAGTGTAACAATCCGTTCGGTGTGATATAGCTAGCTGCCGCCGCGCCGCGTGCCTGCGAAGCTGGTGTGTTACGCCGAAGGGCGGTTATACCGGCTATACCGATACAGATACAGAACTGTCGCAGCTGGCTCTATTCATACGAAACACATGTTACAACAGCACAGACACTGTCCAGGACAGACTAACACATTCTACCCAAATGTCGCAGTTGGCTCCACCCATACAAAACATATCTTACAACAGCACAGCGACTGTCCAGGACGGACTATTTACATCTTCTTAAATGAAGCAACCGACTTCACCCACCCAAAACACATCTTACCATGATAGCAACAACCCAGCCACTGTTCAGGATGGACTATTACATCTTTTCAAATACTGCAGCCCATCCCAACCATACAAAACGTATCGCCCTACAGCAACAAACCTTTTAAACAAAATTTATTCTAGATTCTATTAGCAGTCATTGTGATCATAAATGTGGAAGTTTGCTATGTCAAAGTTGTCTGAAAAAGTCCGAGCATTCACCCAGTTCTGTAACTGATGTAAGTCATAATGACAGGTGTGTGTATATGTGGAAAATTACTAAGAAGCAATTTGCTATATATTATATTAACATGTCACTTGCAGGTGTTTTATCAAGTGTTCACCAAACATATTCTAGTTGGCACAAATGGTGTTTTATGGGGGCTAGTCGTGAAGAGGTAGTCAACTAGATAAGTTTAGGGAACCCTTTATAAAATGCATGTGCCATGTCAATAGCAAATTGCTTCTTCGTATTTTTCCAGTTATTCTAGTTGATAGATGCAAAAATTGTGTTTTTATGGGAGTCGTGAAGAGGTAGTCTAGCATGATCTTCAGTACACCAGGTATTCATCAAATTTATTTTTGGTGACAGGCGAAGGATAAGGCAACAAAGGCTTTACTTTCTACATAAATGCACACGACTAATCTAATATGTGCAGATAGTTTTATAGAAATACACCCTTTGATCCTTTGCTATCTGCATGATTAATCCCATTCATAGTATGTCCATTTCATTGATGAATATTTTGTGCAACAGTTAGAATTAGGCATAGCAAAAACCATAAGACATCACGTGCGTGTGATTGTGTTTGTTCGTTTGTGCTTTTTTGTGAAAGTGAATTGGTCTTTCACATAGCATATTTCACTACGTGATCTTTTTTCCTTCGCCAAGAAGGTTGTTTTCAGTAGCGTTTGTCCGTCTGTCTGCTTGTCTGTCTGTCTATGAACAGCATAACTCAAGAAGCTTAGTATGCATTGTCATGAAACTTGGTAGGTGGGTAGGTCTTGATGAGACCTAGAAATGATTAGGGCACCCTGGCGGCTTTTGTTGGTACTGCAGCAGAATTTCCGGTTTTGATATCTCGCGATCTGGACATGCTAGGGTCACGAATTTTGGTTGGTAGATAGCTCTTGGGGTAGGGAAGAAGTGACATGAGTTTGGGCCCCCTAGCATCTTGTTCTGGAACTGCAGGAGCATTTGTTGAAAATTTTTCGAAGGATGATAACTCAAGAACCTGACAACGGATTGTCGTGATTTTTGGTATGAGGTAGCTGAAGTGAGGCTTGACATAATCAGATGACATTTATGCAAATCAGGAACTTATTTGCATAATTAATGAGGAAATTCTATAGATCTGCTTTGTTCAATAATAGGACTATGAAACACTTGTGACATGTAATTGAGAACAAACAACATCTGAGGATATAGATGATGTAAATGAAGACCTAATTTGCATAATTAATGGAAATTTTTATAATTTATAGTTGTAACTGCTGGGAATTTCATACTTGCCACACTTGGGAATTAAGTGAAGGCGAACATCAATAAACATAATTTATTCAAATCATGACCTCATTTGCATAATTTATGAGGAAGTGCTATAATAGCTTTTTTGTTAAGATAAGACTGTCATTGGGTGGAGAATATGATCAACTGGTATAATCCATAATTCGTCAGCCGCAAGGGTTTACATCATTTGGCGAAGGTATGAGATCGAGGAACTCTTGTTTTTAAATTTTATTTGTGGTCCTCTTAACTTAAAGAATGGTTTTAGTAAAATACACTCAGCTACACACGTTTTCCAAGTATCCCCGACATTAATAAAACGCTCAACTATTACAGAAAACTGTACAATAAAAAAGAAAGCTGTATAATAATTCCTCATTACACACACATTATGTAATTTCTAATCATTATTATTATTACAAGTATTTTCTGTCTTTCGTAATTGATAATATGAAGCACTTGCGAGATAAACATGTATTCTAAAAAAGATATATTAATCCTACAACATGCTAATACAACCTTCAATGAGACATTTTACTGAAGTGCTATGCATAGTACATTATGGGTTTCACGCAGGTTAATCAATATATGAATCATGTAATGGTTATCCGCAGTAAAATATGTAGTAAGGGAGAAGAAATACAACTAACTCTCTGTCTCAAGCTTGATGTAAAATACTGTCATCGACGTCAGAATGTTGACTTACCAATATGTATATACATGAGCATAATAGCCTGAAACAAACGCTTATCACTCTACATTGTACTTCTTTTGTACGCGGCGCGCCGCCAACTTCTGTCGCAGTTTGCTCTCAAACATGCGTCTTGATCTTGCTTGTCGTTTTTCTAACCGTTCCTCATCAGCTGCGTGTTGCTGCATCAGGTCCTGTGCCGTCTCCACGATGGTCTGTTCCTTCCCACCGCGCTCTTTCCTTCTTCTCTCTGCTAGTTTTCTTTGGAGGATCGCCTCTGCACGCCGCCTGCTCTCGCTTTGTAATTCCTGCAGCCTGGCAGCATCGTCCTCATGAGCTTTGAGGAGACATTGGGCCTGTTCTTGATCACCAGATACGGCTGGACTAGTCAGTAATGTAGATTCCTCCTGAATCATCTGACATGTGTCAGAAGACAGCGTAGCAGAGAGATGTCGTGGTGTGACAGGCGAGGTTGACACCCTGAATCCGGTCTTAATCTTTGGCCACAGACACTTTGTGACATCTAAAGTGTCATCTAAAGAGTCCTCTATCTTTCGCAAGTTTGCATTCAGCTCGGAGAGCTTGTCTTCATCTGCATAAAAAGAGTAATGTGTGAAAATGAATTACTTTCATTAAAATACGCAGGTACAAAAACAAAGTTATTAATCGTTTATTCATTTAGTGACAGGAACTTTTGAATCCTAATTCCGGAATGATTTCTTTACGTTCTTAAAGATTTCAATGAATTTCTTTTACCTGTTTTTGTTATATCAGTCGTTGGGGGAGAGTGAATCCCTAACATTTCCTTGAAGCTTGTCCAGATGTAGTCTACCAGATCCTGGTCATAGTCGTCATCAATGGAGTCACCAGAAGCGATGGCATCACAGATGATGGTCACGAGGAAGTTGACGAGAATTATGAAGATACAAATCATGAAGAAAGTGAAGTAGACCGGGCCGACATATCGGTTTGCCTCCAATATCTCCTGAGCAACAAACCTGAAAAATATTGAGATCAATTTATGTATCGCTTACATTTAGTTTAGCCCTTAAACAAAAAAAACATGTATTTGCTACCTGTGTATGGTATAAATCGACATGTTAAAAAAAGACCAAGTAAAAATATTGGTCTTTATAGGAAAATACAAAACGTTGGTCTTTATAAGAAAGTAGAATACTTGTTAATAAACTCGTTTTACGTGCAACATGTTTTTCGAATGTTTATTGTTAATTTGAATTTATGGTTTGCACGATGGAACATTATCGTGAGAAAATGGTTAAACATATATGTGATATGACTGGTACGTCCAGTGAGGCATTTGTCATGTTAACGTAGGAGACTGAGTTATTAGTAGACAACACAGAAATTTGGTAAATACAAACCTGCCCAACAACATCTCAAACAAGGCGAAATTTGTGTGTATGGCGTTGCTGAAGGCCTTCAAGTGTGTGCCAAATACAATCATTCCTGTGGGGGAAATAGAACCTGTTACTAGCCAGGTAACAGTGGAATATGACACGAGAAATAGCATGTATTCTACATAATTACACACAAATACATACTATGCTTTCAGCGTACCGATAGACACATAGAAAGTACTCATAAATTGATATAAATTGAATGGAAAATAATACCTGACGAGCTGAAGGCCATGAAAGCTATGGCGCTCACAACTGAAAACCCGATCAGGTCGTTCTTCATGGCACCGGGCAGAGCAAGGAAATGAGCGATGGTCTTGTTAAACTTGACCATGCGGAGTAGTGCCAATGTGTCAACAAACACCACAGCGGCAAGCACGTACTTGAAGGCATCATCCCACCAAAACGTTGACTCAAAGTCGACAAACTTTTCTATTCCAAGTTCACCTTAACAGAATTGAGAGGGGTTAGACTCAGAAGGTTATAGCATAGCGATTCTCTATAGTTTGACGTGTTGGCTGAAAAATCGTGAGATCAGTTCTTAAGTTAGAGTTAACCTAGAGTTCTGAAACACCCGTTTACCAACCTGTCGCCTCCACTATCCTGTCCAGAGTTGCAGATGCGAAGTGGTGCCTTATTCCAAAGATACAGATGGCGGCTGCAGATCCAAGTAAGCTCAAAGACGCCATCAGATTCCAGATGGAACCAAAATACTTGATCCCTTCATTCTTTATAGCTATCCCATCATTGATGAGGCGGACCAGAAACAACATTATGAAGAGAATGTGGGCAGTCATTACGCCATAATCAGATACGTTTTCATACTGGAAAAGCCTGTGTATTCCTACAGCTGTAGATGTTGAAAAATGACCGATACTCTCCCAAATTACGGTCAGTTTCAATGTGCTGAATAGTTTACGAGAGGGATAGTAGAAGGACAGTTCCAGATCAAGACGCTTTGTATATTTGTCGATCCAGTGGTTATGCTGAAGAGCAGTCATGGTGGATGTAGCTTCATTCAGAGTAGTGGGAAGCTCCATGGGGCATTCTGATATACAGTCTGGATAGACCGTAACCATGCTTGTGACATTGAACTCCCAATGTGCATGTGAAACATTTCCGGTAGCAAGCACCCAACCATTGGTGGAATCGTCTAGTTCCACTGTATCTGCACAAGAATTAAAATATGATTTTAACGCGATGCATTCCTGTAGTGATAAACTATTGTCTTTGAGTGTACGCTGTTTATACGGGCTTCGTCACTGATTGAAAAAGGAAGGAAAATCAATGTTTTAAACAAAGGATTTACGACTATGTGAGTTTACCCTCTATGTAATTTTAATTACATCGATGGCTATTTCGTATACGAAATAACCGGCGATAGATAAAAAGATGGTAGATAAATTATACATTATGGTCATAGGATCTAACGTTATTCCTCATGACTAGTATTTTGTAAACTAATCAGGTATAATAATAATAACAAGCTAACATTCCAATTAAAACAGAGAACACTAATAAATAGTAGTACTGCCCACCTGGTGCCGCCCTGATTTGAGTAAGTCGTGGCGGGCCGATTCTGAAGGCCTCGGTATAAAGTGGAAACTGCCGGTCTAGATACTTCATCTTCCACCCGTTATACCAGAAGGAGGGGTATAACACAGGCAACATGACTCCCTCAGTCCAGCTCCAGAAGTCTTCAGGAGTCGTGATCTATGGCAGAACAACAGCTACGTTCAGATAGAATAGTTTACAAGCGAGCAATTGTTGACCAGACAATGAAAAGTGAATACCTACCTGCCTAAGTGCTCAGGCCAGGATCAGGCCCCTTGCTCCCCTCCACCTCCATCCCACTCTGTCCAAGGCCAAGTCTCAGGTTCCCTTAAGGTAAGCCCTGTGTCTTTTTGTATCTGGTCTTTTCACCTCTCAGGTAGTCTTCCCCGGGGTCTGTTTTTTTTTAGAAACGCCGGGTGGTATGCCTTACGAACTAAGGTGTTTAAGACAAGGACTAACTAAGACAAGGAAAATGAATTACTTATATTATGACAGCATAAGGCTTTTGCAAGCCTAGTACTTTTCAGTAGCTACCTACCGAGTCGAAGTCCTCTGTGAGCCTGCTGGACAGCGTCTGCGATGCGTGGTAAGCAGACGGGTCTTTATCCTGCTGGCTAATGAAGAACAGAACAGCGACAAACAGGAACAGGACGCTGGCGTTCTGCAGGAGCACGAAAAACTTTTGCCGCTGCTGGTTTTTCCTTTTCATCTTTTGCACGGAGGTAGCTTCAGGTGGGTAAACTTTCTCTGGTGCTGAAAAGATATACATACACATAAACGTATATACACGGCTTAAAATCTTACAATATCATTAAGATATACATTCACTTACAAATATCTACCCTCTTTTGACCAAAAACAAACATTTTTAAACGTCATACAGAAGAATACAATTCATACATGTAATATGTACCTATCTACTAAGGTATACCTATCAATAAGGTAATTGTATATAGAAAGGAGACAACGCAATTTGTTTATTCCAAAGTTTTATTACCCTTACCAACAATAATTGGAAGATATTTTGTTCTCTAATTGTATGTAGTAATCTTGAGGATATGGAGGTACCTTTGTGGCCCAAAAGGTGCACATGTAGTTCTTCCTCCCTGATATCATACGTCCTCTGCTTGTTGGAAGGTGTTGGGTTACAGATTAACGCAGCTATGAGCGCCAGGATAAATATCTGTGGAGAGAACAATAGCAAGAGTTCTTTACCATATGACTATACTGGACAATTTGTACTTTTTGTTATTATCATTATTTTATTTATTGATGTTATTGGTTAGTTACTGTTTTTTGCTTTATTATCATTGCCATTATCTTTATTGTATCCCAATTTCATTGTTTGTAGGTGACTGTTGTGGTTTGTTGTGTAAAACAGGGCCCATATTGAAAAGAAGTGCAATAATTTAATGGGAATAAATAAATTTACTTGCTGGGACATAAAGACCGAATATCCGGTAATAAAGCAATATCAAACCGCGCAGTGTTAACTGTATGCATAATAATAATTCTTTAAGAAAATGAGTGTTTTCAATGGCAAATGTGCAGCTCTCTGATCATTGGCATTTTTTGTGTGCCTCATCAGTGTTTGGACACCGTTGATGAGCACCCTTTATACTAAGGATAAGCCATCGTACAGTAGGAAAAATCGTTTGAAAGTGCATTTCCAAAATGACCATTATAGAGAATATTACACAGAAATATTACCTGGCCAGTCTCTGCAACAACACTTGATAAACAAAACGAGAGGAAGAATGACTTCAGCCATGCTTCGCTCTTCTCCTTGCCCCAGTCCAAACCATACATGATGACAAAGAAAGACGAGACGATGGACACAGACACCACTATCAACCACGCCACATACTTCGTCCAGCGGGACAAGCGTTTTCCAGCTTTTCATGGTAAGAGAGAAAAGAGCACAATGAATTTAACTACATCTGATGATTAACCATACATGAAAGCACCCCCCCCCCTCCAAAAAGGATGGAAATGAACAACATACACTGATTCGTACCCCCTATTCCAGGAGCTGTAACTGGAGCTGGTATCTCCTTTCGGAACAGCAGAAGCGGCCCCACGGTAACAGGTATTACCATCACAGTAGTCACCAAGCTGACCCACAGTTCCTAGGTAAAGTCAGAGAAATAAACAAATAAATCATTAAAACAGGACTGTAATTTTGGCTTTATCTTTTAAAGTTTAAGTTGAAAGACTAGTAACACTTTAACTAACTTTATTAGAATAGTGCCTCACCTGTAACGTGAACTGAATAAATCCCAAGTTATACACGATGTCTCTGGTGGGATCATCGTTGTCATCCCTGAACCACATGGCGCTGGCCACCATCATACTGTTTACAATAGCCCAGCAACAGGAAAGGCGTTCTGCCTTGGAGAAGTCAGACCCTACGATACAGATAAAAACAACAACACGAACTATTTGACATTTTACCATTGCCATGTACGTACATGGACCATGTTTTAATATCCATCATCGTTATCCTTCTTCGTGGATGTTTCAACAAACGCTCCTGTAGTTCCAGAACAAGCTGCTAGGGGGCCCAAATTTATGTCAAAGTGCTTCTTCCTTACCCCAAGAACTATCTACCAATCAAAATTCGTGACTCTAGCAAGATATCAAAACCGGAAGCTCTGCTGCAGAACCAATAAAAGCCCCCAGGGGGCCCAAAATCTACTCATTTTTAGGTCTTATCAAGACCTACCCACCTACCAAGTTTCATGACATGCATATTAAGCTTCTTGAGTTATGCTGTTCACAGACAAACAGAAATACAGACAGACTAACAGACAAACGGACAAAAGCTACTGAAAACATAACGCTACTGAAAACGTAACCTTCAAAAGCCATTCATTATATAATATTTATAAAAATGGACACAAGTAATGTTAAGTGGCACCCGGGCCCAATACCTTCAGGCGACAGAACAGGAGATGTCCACATGTGCTGGTCGTAGAACATCGCGTTGGTGTTCTCCCGAAACAGTGACCCGAAGGATCGCAGTTGTTCCTGAGTCGCCGCGTGTAGAACCTTTTGAACCCGGTAGTCTCCTCTCGCGTCAGACAACCAGTCATAACAAACGAACTGGTATCTGAAAAAATAATTAAATATTGTGGATGAATCAGTAAATGCTCATACGTCCAGGCGATTCAACTGAATAATTACAACCAACATTGACATGGAAATATAGGTGGTGCCAGTTGTATGCACCTACAAAATGACTAAAATTGGTCTAAGATAAAATTATCCTAACTAAATCTGCGCTCCTAGCGGTGTAATACCGGGCCGGCCGCTAGGAGCGCAGCTTTAGTCAGGCTACGGATTGGCGGATTACTAAGAATTTGGAAGTCACCGGGTGCAAATCTTGCAACATGTGTCAGATACGTTCGTTTTTCACATGATTTTTATACTAAAGAACGACTATAACTGCTGTCCAGTCATTTTAAAGTATAAGTAGAAGTGCAATTGATGGTTATGAATCTAAAGGGTGAAATAATGATTGCATGTGTCTTACACTGTGTCCGTCTGCATGTCCTTTACAATTATGTCTCTTAAGAACCAGGACGCGGCGTCACCACCACCAGTGTTGTCGTGCCAGATATGTAGTATTTCCAAACGGCCCAGTGGGTTCTTCATGGGCATAATGAAGTCATAGGATCCTCCACGCACCAATGACTGCAAAGAAATGTTGGGAAACTATTTACCTAGCAGGAATAACTGTTTTAGCGGTAATTCATTATCTCTGTCTAACGCCAACCGAAACAAAGTCCTGACAAAAGAAGCAAAACGTTTATCAAACTTAAAATAAAATCTTACCGAAGGAAATAAGAAGATGACTGTTATGAGGGTACCGACGATCTAGACATACCGTTTAGACAGATATATCGAAATGTAAAAAAAAAACGGATACTGTATGGTACTCACTTCTCCAGTAGAATTCAACGTTTTGGCCGCGGTTTTGCACCTTGAGCCGAATATTTGGAACCCAACACGTGACGATGTGCCGGAACCAAACATAGAGCCCGTATTGACGGTGATCTGGTACAGATATGGGGCTGGCATCCTGTCTGGTGGCAGGATGGACAATTGTGGCAACTTCCTCTTGGGAGCTGCTGAGTTCCGACTCATCATTTCCTGGTGCAGTAATACAGAAGTAGCAATAAACCAGCGAATATTTTATTATGTTTACAAATATAACATAATTTACTCCCCCTTTGCACAATGTCAATATTTTATTGTAAATGTAATTCTGGAGAGCAAATACATAAAACCAGGGCATGCCGTTCTAACACAATGTCAAAGAAGTGAAACTCATTCACCTCCGAATCCAAACGTAACATATCTTAGCGTCACCCAAAACAATACTTCCAAACCACAGCAAAAAAAAAAACTAAAGTAGTTTGTATGATACGTCGATTAAGGTTAGACATCCAGGTAATACGATACGTCAAAAAGCAGTTACTCAAGCAACTTGATATGATTTTGAAAACGGTCAGACGTTTCAGCTATTATCCACTAGCTTTCGTCAGTGACTGAGAGACCAGAAGAGAAATGCAGGTTTATAAGCACAAACTATTGATTGTATGATAATTACTAGGGAAATACGCTACTCACTCGAAGACGCTGAAAATTCACATTCAGAATGATCATCAACAAGATATAGAGAGCCCACTCCCCGATAACCGCGTAAAACACAATGTTGTTTTCCGTCAGGATGTTTGGATTTCCAAAGACTTTGTCGAAGTCAATAGAATTTGGAGGAAAGTGTACGCTGGCACCAATGACTGCCTTCAGCCTGGGGAAGCTGCAATTGCATCTGATGGCGCTATTGGAAAGATCCAAGTGGACCTGAAACAAAATAAACATAAACATAGTCAAGTCAATATGCTGTAAATTGTCACTAGAATACTCTGAGCAAAAATATATTTTTTCACACAAATTTACACCTATTTGCCATGCTTGGTAATTAGTAATGATTGGTAATAACATAGACTAGAATTTTTTTTAAATCTCATTTTATTAGAATAAATAACTCACCCCACATTGGGTGTTGCTCCATTTCTCTGACGTATATTCCCAGCTCAAACAACTCACTGTTGATGCCCGCAGTTCGTAATCTCTAGGCGAAGGTGCAGTTTGGAGACCAGGTCCTACAAGTAAACAATTCGGTCTTATTAGAATCTAGGTACCGGTCCACTTCCAACTCAATGTCCTATACATAGCCCAATACCACCAGTACCATCACCAATATGATGATCTACGTCTAGTTGTTTGTTGAATATCCAAATTTTATAATCATAAATATATGATCTATAATTACGCATGGGTGTAATAGGATACCTGCTGTCTGTATCCCCACGTACAGTTTCCCTCGCCGTTGCTCGATGTTAGGTATCCATGTCCGCAGGCTCCTTGTTCCTCTGTGCCAGGCTAGAACAACATCTTCCTCCTTGGCGATGTTCATGTCGTCATACAGCTCCTCTGTCGGCAGTGAGTCGTAACGGAAGAAGACCCTGTAGGCTGCAGCGTGATCCCACCACGACAGCTGCATCACAACCACAACTGTAGCCGCAGCGACGTCGAACGCATACTGCGCCATCGTCATGTTGCCTGTCCGTGCCCCACTAACTGTTAACTGCGTCCCACCAAATCCTCCTTCCTGCAGGGCGCTGCGTTTACGTCTCGGTTGATCTGTTAGTTCTAAAGCTATAGGTGTCTCCAGGTCCACCTGCATACTGCAGTTGTCAATGTGTCGATCTCCCAACGAAATTATGATGATGGGTGTGGTGACATTTTGTCCAATTGTGGATGTATTCCAGGAAAACAGGTTTCTCTCCATTATTATCATCTGTTACGGAATATGAGCAATATTACTAAATAGTTTTAATTTTTCACGCTATAATTTTTCGACTTTGCACAAACTCTTTTAACAAGCATGATTAATAAATGTTGTGTTGAGGTAAATATTTTTAGTTCTAATTTTCATGTTTGTTTTCGGACGTAATGTTTTCCAGATAAACACAAAGCAAACGACGTACATATTTAACGTGTATACTGTAGAAAGGAGAAAAAAATGAAAAGATTTTACTAACCGTAGCATCTGTACTGTCATTTACTGAACAGTCTGTGACATAAGCTGAGATGTTGACTTCACCCTCACGGAGTACCACGTTGTTACTAGTGAATCTTGACACCAATTCTATGACATTGTCAGCTTTAAATGCGCTATAGTAGCTCTTCCCATTCGGCAAAATTGCCAGCAAAGCGTCTCCCACCCTGTCAATGGATTCCGTCAAAGACAAAGCAGCTTTGCGAAGCTGCAAATTAAAATACAATACATATAATTATCATCATTTATCATCATATATTACCTCAGTTTATCGAAAATGGTTTGACATCTATTTTCAAGGTAAGGTTTTAGGGAAACGAGGAGTAATTTTACAAAAACAAGAAAGAACATATGCTAAAATTGATAGCACAATAAATACAAAGCCACATCTCAGTCATCCAATTGCAAAAAAAAGCTTGTAAGAAAATCCTTCTAAGAATATCCGTGTTCCAATAATTATGGTAGAAGAATACTTTACTGAGCAGCAACGAAATGAATAAATGAGTTTTGTTACCAACCTGCTGCTGAAATTTCGATTGATTGTCTTTTATGTTCTTTAGCTGCCGTTTAGGAGAAACGTCTGGTGAGTTGACATCGATGACGTCCATTTTGAAAAGATCCACAGAAGTGTCAAAAATGGTCGCATTTCCGACAGGCAGCATTTGTACCAGTCGGGAAACCGTGTGTACTACAACTGTAGCAGTTGAAGAACATATTTTTGTGGATAATAGAGAAGTAGTATTCACATGAATTGATCTTGTACCATGAAAAGTATAATGTATATATACGCCATATATAAATGGCACATAATGACTTTGACTTTATTGGGATCCACATTTAGCTTACAACAAATGTAGCTATTCTTCCTGTGGTCCTTCAAGACACACATGACACACATGACATATTTACAAAACATAAATACATGGCAATTACAACATATTAAAACAGATTAAAATAAAGCTATATACATGTACATCATCACAACTTCATATCATTCCAGGCACTGGACATTCTATACAAAAATCTTCTTTTCTGTGCATTTGTTCGAGGTTTAGGAAGGCGGATGGTCTGTGAGTCTGATGTTCTAGTATGGTAACCATGTGACTGCATAGTGATGTTCTTATACAATGATATGGGTTGTTTTTCTTTCATTATCCTACGGAAAGTTCTCAGTCATAATGTTCATAATGTGTAAAAATAAAGAAATACAAGCATTGCATTGTGTCTCAATGTAAAAATACATTATGTATCATTCATGAATGTCAATGAATGTAACTTTAGTTGCCTTACCATCATTCATCTTCTCCATCGTTGATATTTTTGTCCCCTGTGACGCTCTTATAAGTTCAGAAGATTTGCTGTACAGTTCTATAGCTGCTTCCTGCGGGGAATGACATAAAGATTATGAGCGTGTTTATTAATCATATCAGACACACTGTTGATAGCAGCTATATAAACATATGAGAAACGAAAGTTCATCTGTGTTGGTAGTTACATGTAAAGTTAAAACTTTTTGGTCCAACACAAAAAAATCTCTCACCTAGAGCTTTCGACCAGTCACTCTGGTCTTCCTCAGTAGACTGACCCAACCCAAAGAAGCCACGTGACAAGCTTCACTGGGTCAGTCTACTGAGGAAGACTAGAATGACTGGTCGAAAGCTCTAGGTGATTTTTTTGTGTTGGGCCAAAAGTTTTAACTTTAAACATATGAGAAATGAATCTAAAATCTTGTCTTACCAGTTCAATAAGAAAGTCAGTTGACGACACTGGGAATGTGTCCATTCTGAACAGATCATGGATTTCTCTTATGATGCTGAAGGTATTTTCCGAAGATGTTCCTTCTCGCAAGGACTGAGCCACTTGATATTCCAGACGTTTAATCTATATAAAAAGAAAAGCAAGAAAATGATGTTATCAACGTTGTTTCCTCTGCAAAGGGCAGTAAGACGATATTGCGACATACCTTGAATTATGAATAAAATAGCAGATAATAGTAACAAAAATTAAATATTTTGTAACGTATTCCCATCTTACCCTTTGGAAGAGACTAAGTGCCGTTGTTATAGTATGGCGCACCCCGCTGCCATAGCCGTTAACTGAAAAAAATTAAACATTCGACTCATTATGATAGTTTGTGACGAATGGCAACATTGGAATTAAACAGGAAACAGGGAGGGAGAGAGAGAGAGAAAGAGAGGGCGAGAGAGAGAGTATAACAAGAGGTTATGCTTAAAAGTGAATCCCAGATTTATTATCATGCAACCAACAGAATGATTCTGATAGATAATTCATAGTAATATCGAATGTCATGAAATAAGTACATAATTTTTCTTTGCTGTAAACGTACCTGGTAATGTCATATGTCTGGTCGATACATCATTTCGGAAATGGTCATCTGTAAAATGCCAACATCGTATGGAATGTAGGAATTAAGTTATTGACAATACAATATTGTCGCTTTTAGTTCACAATTTATCATTTAAAAAATTTGTGATTTTCCACACCTGAGTTCCAAAGGTAACAAAATAGTACGTTGCTAAATTGGTGCAAATGGATTAAAGAGAAGTGATATTGTTTCTAGACTTACCTGTTCCAGGAGACATCGTTGTCGTTTCGAGTTCCTCCAACACAAATCGTTTTAAATCTGTTGTAGAATCTGCAATGTAACAAATGAATGAATGAATGAATGAATGGTTTATTCAGACTGATAAACTCTCTCACAGACTATTGGCAGAATTGCAGGTTCCATTACACATATTATCCACACATGTATTTAGCTTTGTTAGATCTTTAGTTAAGTTGTACAAGACCATACAAAAGTCTCTGTACTTTTTTGTTGTGTCAATAAAGAATCTCATATTTAAAAGTATCATTCATTTATGATATAAAACAAACCATTTACCTATTTAAAGGCAATTCTATCACGGCTTAAAATTTCACGTATCCGTTACAGATTATTAGAAAATGATTAATATAATTGATATATAATGCCCACAAGTATATTTCGCAAACAGTAAGACTTTCAGGGCCTAACTCTTTCATCACAGAGGTCACAAAAAACAGCAAGTTACAGATGTTAAGGAACATCTAAGTAAGCCCCCCCCCCCTTCTATCTACAAAACTACAAACTCATTCATGTTTAATCCTTCTCAGACCACGGTTTTCGTTGTACTTAAAAGGGACAGCCAATGTATTTAAAAAATAGACTATTAAGTTTGTTACCTATGCCGGGGGTTGTTGACAGTTGATTAAGCCAGAACGTGTCTGTGGTCCAGAAGCCATGGCTCTCCGTTGTTGTAGGTGGTGTTGTACTTTTCCTTTTCAATATTGAAAAGTCATTGATGGCAACTGTTGGGATGAACAACATCATTTTTCTTGTTGTTTGTCTTATATGGTCAACTTTCGCGTCCGAAAAGTCTCCCATTATCATCATTTGAATGTCAACTTTGATAGCAAATTTAATTCATGAGATGAAAAGCTATTATGATGGTAAGATGGTAATTATCTTTCACTCAAAGATCACAAGGAAGCAGCATTGGCCAAAGAAAAGGGAAAAGCTTTTTATTCTGCACTTGGGCCAGATCAAATTAAGTTTGTGTAGCTAATTACAAAAAGATGATCCTGAAGAAGACATTTTTTCCTAGTTAATTTTTGTTGCACTTATATATTTTTAGTGCAAAAAGTTCTTTGCGTTGTATTGGGACTTACAACGATGTTTTGACATATATAGCATTTGTTAGCAAATAGATACTGTCATTGTTGTCATTTCCATATATGAGCGCTGTGTCTGAGTGAGAGACTTAATAACTATACCTGTGCTACCAAAGGTCTCAATGTTGACACTGCGTCCGTACACGCTGACGGCTACAATCCGGATGGTGTACTTTGTCGTTGGGATGAGATTCGTTACGTTGAAATCAGTTAAAGAAGGGGCTATGCTGTAATGTCAAAACAAGACATTTCCAAACACGGATTGCGAAAGTTATTAGGTAGTGGAGCTGAAACAACTCATGCAAAAGAGGATATTATTTGCATTATCATTAAGACTGATTAGTACATTGTCA
Organism: Branchiostoma belcheri; assembly: GCF_001625305.1. Taxonomy (NCBI): domain Eukaryota; kingdom Metazoa; phylum Chordata; class Leptocardii; order Amphioxiformes; family Branchiostomatidae; genus Branchiostoma; species Branchiostoma belcheri. Next base: position 3,554,618 of record NW_017803268.1, on the reverse strand, counting down.
GTTTCAAAGATTAACATTGTGTGGTACTCTCTAATTTACTTTGTTTTCTTTCTTTATAATGCGATTCTTCATTTTAAGAATAAAGTTTATTACTCCATTCAGGAATTGACCCCCTCTCTAAAGTCTATTTCCATTGCTAATGCCAAATACTAGTGTATATGAAAGCAGCTGCTGACAAACTATGAACGTGAACTAGTAAAAATAAATAAAAAAGGAATACAAAACGTTTCAATTTACTCACCTAAAGTGCATCTCGACCTGGCTTGAAGGTTCTATTACCTCCAGGTGATAAGAGACAACAGCTGCGACAGGTGGTGTCCATTTCACATACAGCCAGGTGGAGGAAACCTTGTGAACTTTCAGGTCAGATGGTGGATCAGTGCCTTTTCAATAAAAAGAAAAAATGTAGAGTAAGTATACTAGATAAAAGAAAATAATTATCAAAATTCCTACTGATACAGTACGATTCTTTGCTCCCTTAAACATTTCCTGAAACATTTTCCTGATTAAATTACAATAGAGAAGACGTCTTATCATTAGTTGTTCTTGAGGGTCTATGTTGTTTGTTTACCTGTTATGCCCGTTAATGTTATTGTTGTGCTCCGCCCAAAACGACTGACCGCCGTCAAGCTGAACACGTACTGAGTGGCAGGGACCAGATCCTGGATCAGATAGTTATCACTGTTAGCAGGAAGGGTGACAGAAACTGTGGATCGTCGTCTCCTGTGTTGTTCTATGCTGCCGAACGTGAGCTCGTAGCCTATAAGCCTGGCAACTGGCGGGGTCCAAAACAGGGCCAAACTGTCAAAAAGTATGCCGTCCACAAATAGTCGCACTGGAGGGTCGGTCTCTGGAGGTTGAATACCAGAAGCAATTAAAGATCGTGTTCATGACAATTGGTAATAAACTTTACACGAATATGATGTTGCCAGTGTAGCCCATTGAACTTTTCTTTGTATCTGAAAACAGCAAAAAAACTCAACGAAACAGCATACAATAGACTATATACTCGTCTTTTACCTGTTACGAATGTTACTTCAGTTAGTGGTCCCTCGAAGAACGCGCTGACACAGCTTACTGACACCACATACTCTGTAGCAGGAGCTAGAGACGTGAAGGTAGCCGCAGTAGCTGACTGAGGAAGATGCCGTGAAGATGTGACGGACATGGTTTCCTTGTCTGTCAGCCACGCCCTGTAGCCCAGCACCACGGTCTGACCAGGCTGTGACCAATGTACAGTGACCGACTCACGGCTGTCCAGACTAAAGGTCACATTGGTAGGAGGCGGGAGCCCTTCAATTGTAATAAAGAATATAGAAAAATGTTGTGATCTTACTTTAACACAACAATTTACAAGGTACGTGCATTTTTCCTTGCATTGGTTTCTTCATGTTTTTTTCGGCTAAAAGTTTCAGATACACACTATTATAGATAACTAAAATATTCCCGCAAGACATACATACATACTTGAGGGTTTATGTACTCTTGCTTCACTGCTTAACAGTTGGAATTGGAAGTTGTGTTGTCAATGCCATTTTCGATAATCAGCATTCAATCTAAAGCAGAATCTACTCATGGATTATTTAGGGACAAGCTGACGTTTTCTAAAACATAAATTTAATCTTTACTCACCAGTTATACACTCGATACTGACATTCGCGCTATCATTCCATAGCCCAAATGCGAGAACGGAAATGGAGTACTGCACTCCGCTGAACAGGCGAGATATTGTTGCGTTAGTGTCTCCAGAACTCCTCATAGATGTCTTCGGGGAGGGCTGAAAGAATCCTGAAAAAATCGCCAAGTGAACGAAGCAAAACACAAAACGGTGTACGATGATGTGCAGTATATGGATATACTTGAGAATTTATTCCGATTAAAAGCGAAATATAAATGCCATATAATTATACATAACCAGCAGAAAAAAATTGTAAATTAATGAACACTAACCCTGTGCAGGTACGTAAACAATACCGTATCCACTTGTATCACAGACTGGTTCTATCCAGCTGATGGATATTGATGAAGTGGTTACAGTCGAGCACGACAGATGCGAAACCGGGTCGAATCCTGAAGATATCAGTATTTGAATACTTATTGTAACGCGATGTCATCACTATCGTGCAGTATAGTACTATACAGGCCTGCATGTCTGCTGGATTGGAACAGATGTGTGTGTATGTGCAAAATCGCTAACCTGAGTAATACATTATCTAAATACAATTCAAAAGTCCTTTGAAATAAAGAGATCCTTAGAATGCCTTAATTTGCGTGCTTTTAAGAAAACTGGTCCACAATCTATCTGAATGTGCCCTTTCTTAAGTATTTCAAACAAGGCCGTAATGTTCTAACACAATAAAAAGCTTCTTACCATCACATGCAAAACTGTCCACCTGCAGACTGTAGCCAGGTGCACAGTAACAGCTGAAGTTTCCCACAGTATTGGTACAGAACTGCCCACAGCCTCCGTTTGCAGTGTCACATTCATCTATGTCTGTAGAATTAGGAAGATGTGTATAGTTTGACATAGCACGAAATGCTTTTATCTTTAATGGATTCGCATGGTATTAGGAAAAAGGCGTCGTCTTTTTGTTCTATGCTAACGATATTACAGTAATCCTGCTTACCATCACAGGCAAACCCGTCGACATTCAGCTCGTATCCTGTGCGACAGAAGCAGTCATAACTACCGATGGTGTTGTTGCAAACCTGGGAGCAACCGCCATTGGCAGTATTGCATTCGTTTATATCTGTAAGAAGAAGAAAATGATAAATTACATACAGCGTAGTCATATTTATAGTGCCATCTCAAAGCCTGTAGTAAATGAAGCTATAGCAAAATATTACTAAATAGATAAATATTATGTGCATGAACAAAGTTTTGCATGCGTATTTGCGTACTTCTACATCTATATATACACTACTTTAGAGGAAGAACTAGAAAACCCGATTTAACACCTTCCATTTTGCAATTGTTTAACAAGCAATGTGTGCGGAAATCCATTGCACGATAATAATACATAGGTTTACCTACCGTCACAAGAAAAACCGTTGGCATTCAAAACGAAGCCAGTGAGGCAGACACACTGGAAACTTCCTACGGTGTTGGTACAGTTCTGCTCACAGCCTCCATTAGCTGTACCACATTCATTGATATCTGAAGAAAAGCAATTCTATCATTTAAAACTCGTTATTTGCTAAACATTATGCTCTAGCATCAACGGATTTAAGGAAGAATATTTCATAGAAAAAAGATACTAGAATCCCTTACCGTCACAAGAAATCATTGATATCTGGTGATATGAAGAAGGCAATTTCAATACTTAAAAAATCTTAATTTCGTTTCCTAACATTCATGATCAAGTATTGGAAGGAGTCAAAAAAAGATCTTACCGTCACAGGAAAGCCCATTTCCATTTAAGTTGAAGCCGATTCCACACGAACACTGAAAACCGGGGACGGTGTTGGTACAAGTCTGCTCGCAACCACCGTTTGCATTTGAGCATTCATTCAGGTCTGTATAACAGAAACATGGTTATGCATGGATTCATACAGAAACGGCTGAAATTACTGTATGGATTGCTGCGTTGTCAAGCATCTAATAAATGTGTCGTAAAATTCAAACCACTGTCTTTTACAAAGACGTGTGTCTTACTATAAGTTTACTGCTTATGCATTTAGTTATACAAGAAAATACAGAAAGAAAGACACCTACCGTCACACGAAAAGCCATCAGCATTCAAGTTGTAAGCGTCGAGGCAAGAACACTGGAAACTCCCGATGTTGTTCGTGCAAGTTTGTTGACAGCCACCGTTTGCAGAGGAACATTCATTCACGTCTGTAATGTAAAATATATAATAGAAAATGCGGGACGAACGTGCACTGAGAAAATACATTAGTTTACACCATTGTACATTACGTGGATGCACCAGTTTATTTAGAATCCTGAAAAAACTGAAAAATAGCATGAGACTTTGCTGTATGATATGTGAATTAATATGGGCCAGTGTAATAAAAAAAGGCATCCAATAAAAAGTAAAATGAAGGTTGCATATTTTCTGTGTTCTATTTGTTTCCTTTTGGGCAAAAAGATGGTGATTTTAAGAACCTAGTGATTACATTAATGTGCATTAAACTAGACATTGTTATGATGAAGAATTTGTGTTATATGATACAGCTAGTTCTTTCGCCAAAGAGGAACGAATCGTCGATACCTACCATCACATGAGAACCCGTTGACATTCAGGTTGTAGCCAACACCACACGAACATTGGAAACTCGGGATAAGATTGGTACAAGTCTGCTCACATCCACCATTTCCAGCACCACATTCATCCACGTCTGTATTTGTAAAAAAAAACATGTATATGTTCACAGGCTCATTTGCATTCTATGCAGTTCAATTCAAAATAATGTTTAAAGGTACTTCTTTGGCAAATTTCCAATGTGTTCATTGATATTGATATAATATGCTCGAATGTTATAATTTGCGAGCGTGTGAATTTTAATATTTTAATATTTTAATATTTTAATATTTTAATATTTTAATATTTTAATATTTTAATATTTTAATATTGCAAATGCTTAAGTATTGAAAATGACGCTCACCGTCACAAGTAAACCCATCGATGTTTAGGAGGTAGCCAATCAGGCACGAGCACTGAAAACTTCCGATGACATTAGTACATATCTGCTGACAGCCACCGTTTGCAGACAGGCATTCGTTAATGTCTGTTAAAAATACATAAATATTGACAAAAATTAAAAGATAGGCATCTTTATGATCATAAGGATGTATCTATATGTAGGAAGCATACTTTGTCATTTTATTTTATTGACGATTTATAATAAATGGAAAGAAATATACAAATCGCAAAGTGATCAATGTTTTCCAACAGTGTGTCCCAAGAAAAGTAGACACGCACACAGAGCATAGAAAATATTAGAAGGTATTCAGAAATCTAACAATGATTCTTATTGAAAATAATTCTGTAAGCTTGTAAATTACACAGAGGAAACTGCTCTCCGTTAAGTACTAACTACGGGAACAGAAACATAAATTAAAGGCGCACTGAAAACAATATAAAACATGCGTACCATCGCAGAAAAATCCATTGCCGTTCAAAACGTATCCGGTCCCACAGGAACAAAAGAAACTGCCGATGGTGTTGGAACATGTCTGATCACAGCCACCGTTTGCAATGAAACACTCATCTTTATCTGCAAGAACAAAATGTAACATTAACCTTCATGTACAGTTATCATAATATTTGCTTGCTGAAAGTAATATATTTTTTCTCTAGAACTGCAACAGATTTCAACCGCAGGATCTCTAGAAATAATAAACGTTAGATGAAGTTGTAAACATGAAAATGTATGCCATGAATTTTTTAGATCAGACACAATACAGTGATATATTAAGTCAGTACATGAACAATTAAAATGTATTTACAAATTTTATCAATGCAGTGCGGCACATACTAACCATCACAGGAGAAACCATCACTATTTAACTCGTAGCCAATCCCACAGGAGCAGTGGAAGCTTCCGATGAGGTTGATACAGTTTTGTTGACAGCCACCGTTTCCAAAGTTACATTCATTGATGTCTGAAAAAAAGGACAAAATTTTAAAGATTTGTAGCAGTATCAGTTAGCCAATCACCAATTAAACAATGAGTGATGTTGCACATTTTATATGCAAGCAATTTTATGCATGTGCGAATTTAGGACGAACAGATAACCTTACTTACCATCACAAGAAGCACCGTCTGCATTCAAATTGTAGCCAGTTACGCAGGAGCAGTGAAATGTACCGATGGTGTTGGTGCACACATGGTCACAGCCACCATTTGCAGCTGAACATTCATTGATGTCTGCAATGAGGAAAATTGTAATTGAATGTATGATCGAATGAAACATTATCAACGTTCTATGTGCTTGGCAATAATGAGTAGACTTATATTTATATACATACAGAAAATAGCTTATTGCTGGTTTGAACAGTTTAACTTTTAGTACGAACATACTACTGCAAAATTTACAGCGGAAATTTACTTATTGGCAACATGACGATAGAAGACATACAAGGTAAAGTACTGTACTGTACTACAAAATTGTCTATCACGAATGTTACTACAAATTAAACACCACCTAACCGCAAAAAACAAAGAGATGACACTGATACGCACTTGGAATGAAAGCGAAGCGCATTAGAATTTATAGGTTTTAATACCCATCAAATACCCATCAATACGATTGTTTAAAACACCCTACCGCTGCATGAAGGGACGTTGTTGCTCCAAGATTGATCTGCTCGACAGGTGGAACTGGAATCTCCGATCAGATAATATCCTAAGTTACACGTGAAGTGAACCGTGTCCATGTAGAAGTTGGGGCCAGTCGTAACACCATTCATGGGAGACGGCAACACTGGGCACTGCACACCTGATAAAGGTTATAAGAGAAGTAGACTACCATGTTAAAATGCAACATTCGCCTTAGATATCATTGTCTTATGACGTGTATGTGGGTGCTTTCAAGTCCGCAAAACAGTCTTGCAAAATAATTACCATAAATTTGCATACAAATGTCTAGCTGCCTACATGGCACAAGTTAATAGACAGTGTACAATTTTGAAAACAATGATTTCTGAGTGATATTTGGCAGAGCTAAACTTACGTGTGCACGTTGGGGTGGACCCGCTCCACGTACGATCAGCCTGGCAGGTCAAACTGACGATCCCAATAAGGTCATATCCAGAATCACACGAGAACTGCATCACGTCTTGGTAGAAATTAAATCCCGTCATTTCGCCGTTCACAGGAGCTATCAGGGCTGGGCACTCCACGCCTAGTAAAGACATAGTATGATAAATTAAAAAATAAACACAATAGAACAACATCTATACTGACAACAATGGTAAATCTTTAAACAGAAATAATGTTGATAGTATCAGCATATTATGTTTTATTGTCCTTTGTTTTGTGGACCATCCAACTTTATTGCATTTTTGTTCAAATAATTTCTCTTCATCATGTTTTGAATTTCTTGGTTTAGTGTTGGATGGTTCACTTTCTCATCGTTGTCATTCTCCCAACGTTGCGAAGGATAGTTCACTTTCTGTTACTTTTATATGAGAAATAATTCAAAGAATTCTAAAACTATTGATAGTAAGCAAAGATGTTGTCAATCTTACGTGTACAACTTGGGGCTGTCCCATCCCACGTGCGGTCAGCCTGGCAGGTCAGGCTGGAGCTGAGGCCGACAAGCTCGTATCCTGTATCGCACGTGAACAGCACCACGTCTTGGTAGAAATTTCCGCCAGTCATGTCACCATTTACAGGAGCTGTCAATTGTGGGCACTGCACGCCTAGTTAAGCAAGAAATATTTTTAGGTGTTGTGTATGCTAGAATTCCTATCTTTTTTTTAAATAGAACGCGTAGCACACACACACACAAACAAACAAACATACAGCACACCATTGCAGAAGATCGTATGAGCAAATTTAAATTGATAACCTACGTGTACAGGTTGGAGCAACCCCAGTCCAGGTACGATCAGCTTGGCAGGTTAAACTGGAGGTTCCGACGCGGTCGTATCCAGAATTGCACGTGAATTCCACCATGTCCTGGTAGTAATTACTGCCAGTCATTGCACCGTCCACGGGAGCTGTCAGCAGCGGACACTGTACGCCTAGCACGGTGAAAATGGGATTTTAGAAACTCTTTCATGTCTACAAAACTCAATATAGCTTGTAAAAAAATACAGATTCTATTCAAAAGAAAAAAATATTCTAATCATACAATATATATATATATATATATATATATATATATATATATATATATATA
>NW_017803268.1:3483979-3546729 GCF_001625305.1 Branchiostoma belcheri | reverse complement strand
TCAAAAGAGGTATCTCAAACTGTTCCATCTACAAAAAAATATAAGGTCTTGTAAAAAATATAGAAAATCTAAATTATCATAAATACACAAAGTATATTTTCTCACGTGTGCATGTTGGGACGGCCCCAGTCCACGTGGCATCAGCTTGACACGTTATGACAGAATTTCCAACAAGATCGAATCCAGAATAGCACGAGAAGTACATCGAGTCTTGATAGAAATTGGAGCCTGTTTGTGCACCGTTTGCAGGAGCTGTCAGGAGTGGGCACTGTACACCTGGGGAAGATTGGAGACGATTTTTCAGGTAATGCCTTATGACAGCAAAATCCATAAAAAGGCAACTGTACAAACGTAATGGCAAAATGTCACTCAGAAATTCTGCAATGAGACATAAATAAAAAATATCCTACGTGTGCATGACGGGACGGATGCACTCCATGTGGTATCAGCTTGACATGTCAAACTAGACTGTCCAAGAAGATCATATCCAGAGTTGCATGTGAAATGTACCATGTCTTCGTAGAAATTGGACCCAGAAATTGCACCGTTGCAGGAGCTGCTAGAACTGGGCACTGTATACCTAGGTCAGAAAAAAAGACGCTTTAAAAGCACTGCAAATATGCGATATAAATTGACGATTACACAAGAAAGACAAACCCAGCAAAATATATTTTTCCTTTATCATACGTGTGCATGTTGGGACGGTTCCGCTCCATGTGGCATCAGCTCGACATGCTAAGGAAGAACTTCCAACAAGTTCGTATCCAGGAATGCATGTGAAGTGCACCAGGTCTTGATAGAAATTGGATCCAGTCATTCCACCGTTTACAGGAGCTGTCAGTAGAGGGCACTCCACCGCTAAAAGAGAGAAAAGTTTCAGAGCAACCTCTTTAACAATAAAGGAGATAAGTTTTAAAACGAAATCGGTAATTTAGATAAATATTTATATATTATCTGAAAAAAATCTAAACGTCAAAAATATCTTACGTTGGCATGTTGGGACGGCCCCACTCCATGTGGCATCAGCTTGGCATGTTATTGAGGGATTCCCTACAAGATTGTATCCAGTGCCACACGTAAACTGCAACACGTCTTGATAGAAGTTAGATCCAATCTTTGCACCGTTCAAAGGAGCAGCCAGTACAGGGCATTGCTTGCCTATAGCATGAAGTAAGAATACATGTTAAGAGCAATTTATTCAACGAAGAAAAAATCATCAAAGACGCAAAATAAAAATAAAAAAATCGTTTACATACGTGTGCATATTGGAACGGTTAAATCCCAAGTAGCATCAGCTTGGCATGTTAATACAGGATTCCCAACCAGGTCGTATCCAGAATCGCACGTGAACGCTGCCACGTCTTGATAGAAGTTAGATCCAGTCACTGCACCGTTTGCAGGAGCTGTCAGTAGCGGGCATTGCTTGCCTTTTAAATAAGATAAGAATATTTATAAGAGTTCAATATGAGAATAGACTTCATCCCATTCGAGAAAAAATGGTTTTCAAAGAAACAGCTCAAATGACAAGAATATTATAAAATTCATATACATATATTATGTCTAGTCATACGTGTGCATGTTGGGACGTTTCCACTCCATGTGGCATCAGCTTGGCAAGTTACTGCAGCATTTCCTACACGATCGTAACCTGTATCACACGTGAACTGTGCCACATCTTGGTAAAAATTTGATCCAGTCATTGCACCGTTTGCAGGAGCTGTCAGTAGCGGGCACTGCTTACCTGTTACATGAAATAATAATGAAAATTCATACAAGTAACTTTTACAAAGATTAGATCATTGTTAATGCAATCAATGACTCAAATGAAACACACATACTACCCAAAACAAAATTCGAGTTAGGGAGTCTCTATCATACGTTGGCATGTAGGGACGGCCCCACTCCATGTGGCATCAGCTTGGCAAGTTATTGAAGGATTCCCTACAAGATCGTATCCAGAACCACACGTGAACTGTACCACGTCTTGATACAAATTTGATCCAGTCATCGCACCGTTTGCAGGGGCTGTCAGTACTGGGCATTGCTTGCCTATTCAATAAAGTAAGAAAATATGTTTAGAACAGTCTTTTTAACAAGGAAGACGTTTGTATTTGAATGAAAGACTCAATTAGACAATAAAAGCAAAGAAAAACTGGTATCAAAGATTTTTTCATACGTTGGCATGTTGGGACGGTTCCACTCCATGTGGTATCAGCTTGGCAGGTTATTGTGGGATTCCCAACAAGGTTGTATCCCGAATTACACGTGAACGTTGCCACGTCTTGATAGAAATTAGATCCAGTCATTGCACCGTTTGTAGGAGCTGTCAGTAGCGGACACTCATTACCTATTGAATAGAGAATTAATTTTTATACTATTTTTTTGACAGAGAAAAAATGGTTTGGGAAAAATTTCAGATGACAAAAATATCCATTTAAAGATATGTCTTGCCATACGTGTGCATGTAGGAGTGGCCCCACTCCATGTGGCATCAGCTTGACAAGTTAATGTAGAACTTCCTACAAGGTTGTATCCAGTATCACACGTGAACGTTGCCACGTCTTGATAAAAGTTAGTTCCAGTCACTGCTCCGTTTGTAGGAGCTGTCAGTAGCGGACACTGATTGACTATAAAATAAAATAAAGTAAGTAAGAATAATTTTATACTATACTTTCCACAGAGAAAGAGGATTGGTTTGACAAAAAATCAACTGACAAAATATCTATCAAGAGACATGTCTAGTCGAGTCATACGTGTGCATGTTGGGGCGGCCGCACTCCATGTGGCATCAGCTTGGCAAGTTAATGTAGAACTTCCTACCAGGTTGTATCCAGAATCACACGTGAACGTTACCACGTCTTGATAGAAGTTAGATCCAGTCACTGCTCCGTTTGTAGGAGCTGTCAGTAGCGGACACTGATTGCCTATAAAATAAAGTAAGAATGATTTGATACTATTCTTTCCACAGAGAAAAAGGATTGGTTTTGACAAAAATTAACCGACAAAAGACATGTCTACTCCAGTCATACGTGTGCATGTTGGAACAGCTCCACTCCATGTGGCATCAGCTTGACAAGTTATTGTGGAACCTCCTACAAGGTCGTATCCAGAATCACACGTGAACGTTGCCACGTCTTGATAGAAATTTGATCCTGTCACTGCACCGTTTGTAGGAGCTGTCAGTAGTGGGCACTCCTTCCCTATTGAAGTGATGATACAATTTCAGAACAGTCACTTTGATTTATAGAAGGAAGATCATTGTTTCAATAAAAGCAATGACTCAATCAAACGAAACACACATTAACACTGAAAGCCATGAATCTCTATCGTACGTGTGCATGTTGGGGCGGCCCCACTCCATGTAGCATCAGCTTGGCAAGTTATTGTGGAACTTCCTACAAGATCGTATCCAGTATCACACGTGAACGTTGCCACGTCTTGATAGAAATTGGTTCCAATTACTGCACCATTTGCAGGAGCTGTCAGCAGCGGACACTCATTGCCTGATGGATAAGAATAGTCACTGTATTTTTGAACATTTCATTCGACAAAGAAATGGTTTGAAAAGAATGTGGATAATAATTATACTGTCATACCTGTGCAAGTAGGGGATGCTCCGCTCCACGTGGTATCAGCTTGGCAAGTTAATGAAGAACTTCCCACAAGGTCGTATCCAGTATCACACGTGAACGTTGCCACATCTTGATAGAAGTTAGTTCCAGTCACTGCACCGTTTGTAGGGGCTGATAACACGGGACATGCTGCGGCTGTATAGCGATAGAGAATGCAGTAAGTTATGTTGGATGGTTCTTCCAGACCGGGACTTGCTCACAGACTACAGTGAAGTCTTTATTGACACAAGAAAAAAGTACAAGGACTTTTGTATGGTCTTCTACAACTACAATAGGCTGTATGATAACAAGAGTAACATAAAATAACATAGCATAAAGTAACATTAAGACAGAAAGAAAGAATGCATTTCCTAGTTTTTAATTCAAACTGTACGTTAACAGCTAGACTTTACAGGGATTTAAGTATATTGTTTATTAAAAGGCGATACACTCAATTACATTACAGAAATACGCCTAATATGAAATTGCAATGAAAGATTGGAATATTGCATCATTTGCATATCATGTGTAAAAGAGCTCTCATTTCGATGAAAGAAACAGCAGCTATTTGATACGAGGCTGTTTCAATAGTTTTTGAGGAAAATGCTTACCGCCACATGTAAAGCCGTCAATGTTCAAGTTATACCCAGCTGAACACGAACACACAAAACTGCCGATGTTGTTAGTGCACGTCTGCTCACAACCGCCGTTAGCAGTAGCGCACTCATCCACGTCTGTGTATCAAAACAAATGGAACGTAATGCATAAGCGAAAGCGACTTACATATGGGGGGGGGGGCTAAAATGTACACATTCTTCTATAATCATTATTGAATGAATGAAGACTTTATTGTACACATACCCCTCGGGTTAAGTACAGATCACAACAAAAGAATGGAATGCAGATAATATTACATTTATACATTGTCAACTAGATACAATTAAGTAAATTCGGTTTCTTCTCGTTTCTTAGTAATGGTAAAAGGGTAAGAACAGGTATGTTTCTTGATAGAAGGTTTGACTAAGTTTATTAGAAATATAAATTTATCTGTACAGCTTAGGTGTATAACGATGGGGAACATGCATTGTAGTAGACTATAAAGATCTGCAGTTGTCTTCTTGTATTTGTCGTCAATGAAGAAACGCTATTCAAGAGAAAAGAAACCTACCGTCACACGTCTGTCCATTCAAAGTATAGCCAGGCCCACAACCACAGTTGTAACTCCCGATGGTGTTGGTGCAAGCCTGGGCACACCCGCCATTCGCAGAGGCACATTCATCCACGTCTATACTCAGAACAGAGAAAAAAGTGGTATTAAGATATATTAGCCCATAAATGCCGTCATCAGTCTTATTACAATGTTACACTTAGGTTAACTCTTACTTTGCTTCTGTTAAGTGCTTATATTACTCAACTATTTGTTGATTTGGCTGTAAAACGACATATGGGCAGGGCTGCTCCAAAGAGCTGGCAATGGCTCTTTCAAAGAGGTAGCCCTGTGGACAAAAACAGGGCGTAGAATGGAATATGTTTACATTAATCCCAGTAAGATAATTCTACAATTATCAGTATTATATAGTCATAGAATCTAGTGTGAGAGGCTAGAATGACTATGTTATATTAGTTGTTTTCACTTTAGTTTAATGGCTAAGGAGATACCAACAAAAGATATAAAGCATGAAGCTTTACTAAATTACGAGGAATAATAGATATGTTATTGATATCATTTATATGTTATCACTTCAAAAAAAGGTGTTGAAGAAATGCTTACCATCACAAAGCAGCCCTCCGGCATGCAGAGTGTAGCCAACTCCACATGAACACACGAAACTCCCCACGTTGTTAGTGCAAGTCTGGGCACATCCACCGTTAGCAGAAGCACATTCATTCACGTCTGTGTTGGAAGGAAAAACTTATTAGTGTTGTTACCCTTAGATTTATCAAATGAAACACTATTATATATAATGTCATAATATCATGGTGAAAAAAGTTTTTACCATGAAGTTTACATCCGAAGCAATTATATACCTCCATATTCGAAGAGAAACAGAAAAGGAGTGAAGTAAAAATTATAGTATATTAGTGTTTTATGTTAATGGATCCCTCTTTAAAGAAAATTGTTGTAACAATGCACAAACAAATAAAAAAGAAGCCTACCGTCACATAATAGTCCACCGCCATTGAGAATATAGCCAGTCCCACAAGAACACTGGAAACTCCCGATGGTGTTTGTGCAAGTCTGTTCACAGCCACCATTTGCTGAGGCACATTCGTCTATGTCTATGTTCCAAACGGGGAAAAATGGTGCCAAGATACATTAGCCGATATATGTTCTTGGTAGTGTAGATATTTGCTTACTTTTAGACAAATGTTTATCTATTTATTGGTTTGGTTGTATATGATAAAGGCTAGGGTAAAGCAACAGTAAAAATGACGGTTCTCTATGTTACTTACTGCTACAAGGGTCCACACCACTTTCACATGATTTACAAAACTGTAAGATCTTTGGTGTAGTTCAAAACTTCATTTGCTGTACAAAGCAAAACAAAACTTTCTTGACATACTATAACACAACATCTCACAAACCCATTCAACGAATTCAAACTTTATTGTAAATATATACATGCCCGAGGGCTGATGTGTAAGATCTGCTTGGAACTTTCATTTTGATGACTACGTCAAATAATTCATCTGACGCCTACCGTGACACAACCCGCCGGTATCTACGGTGTAGCCACCCCCACAGCCACACTCGAAACTTCCGACAGTGTTTGAGCAAGCCTGGGTACAGCCACCATTGCCAACTGCGCATTCATCCACGTCTATTGAAGAAATAAACAAGAAAGAAGTTTCATCACAGCCTGCGATTAGGTACCGGTAAAATAAGGGTATGATAACCAATGGAAATACATTATCATAACAGCAACATTAAAGAAATGCTGAATAATTGCAATCACAATCTCGAAAGGTGCGAGTAGATGTACTTGCCCCATGACCAACTGGCCCTTCTTCTAAAAGTTTTTTTTTTGGTCTTGATTAAACTTATTGCAGTTCTATTTTATTTGCTTCGTATGACATGTATATTTATATTTCTACGTTATGAATTTTTTTTCATGTTAGAGATGAGAGGGAAATATAAAATATATGTGATAATATTTTATAGTTTTTTAGAGCTGACGTTTCATGATGATCTAGTGCCATGTTTGAGGGCGAATCCGTACAAAACAAAAGAAGCCTACCGTCACACAACAGCCCACCGGCATTCAGAGTGTATCCAACTCCACATGAACACACGAAACTCCCCACGTTGTTTGTGCAAGTCTGCGCACAGCCGCCGTTAGCAGAAGCACATTCATTCACGTCTGTGTTTCAAACAGAGAAAAGTGATGACAAGATTTTAGAAAAGTGTATTTATTTATTGGTTGGGCTTAAAAGACATCTAGCCAGGCGGACAAAGGCAACATGGGTATATAAAATATAATATGTTATAATAGACTATTTTAGTACCGTTTGTGAAAGTCAAAGTCAATATGTTACAATTTTATGCAATAATAAATAAAATTGAATACATACTTACCGTTACATGAGTACCCATTGGTATTCAGACTGTAGCCAACTCCACAAGAACACTGGAAACTCCCGGGGCTGTTGGTGCAAGTCTCTGCACAGCCGCCATTCGCAGAGGAGCATTCATTCACGTCTGCGTCGATTCAATGGGATAATTTGTTAAACAACAGGTATCGTTGCAGTATACAATTAGGCACGGTTAAAAATAGAGATTATACCCATCAATGTAAAAACATTATCGTAACATCAGCATAATAAATGCTAATGATTACCGTTACAGCCTGATAACTACCAACTGGCCCATCATATCTGCAAGTTTTAATATGTCTTAATGTTTGCAGTTCTTTATTATCTTCTTCGTATGACATAAACATATTTGAATTCTAAATTGTGACTAGCTGTTCGGAGACAATATTATGATTAAGGACAGTGTTATGTTTTTCAGAGGAGATAGAAAATAAAGGCAATGAAGAGTGAAGTATAATATTTTTGTAATAATATTTTATATATTATCATTATTATTATTATTATTATTATTATTATTATTATTATTATTACAAAAATAATTTTAGGCGATTGATGTCGATAGTGCCATTTTGAAAATGATCATGAATGCATTGTGCCTACCGTTACACAACAGCCCACCGCCATGCAGGGTGTAACCAGCCCCACAAGAGCACTGGAAACTCCCGATGGTATTGGTGCAAGTCTGGGCACATCCGCCGTTCGCAGAACCACATTCGTTCACGTCTGTGGTACAAACAGAGAAAAACAATCAGTGACTGTCTTTGAAAGGTAGAAACACGTACCTCCAAATTGTCAAGATACACGTACCTCAAGATACTGTTTTCAGTTTACGGCTTTGTACTAGTACTGTGTCTCCTGGTTTGACGACATATAGTAGACAGGCCTGCCAATTTAGACAATGGCTATAAGAAAATGCTGGGGCCAAGACAACCTGGGTCATGGGAAGAACAGTATCTAAATATGATTGTTACATGTTATATTCAAGATCATATGGTATCTACTGTGAAAGCAAGGTGTTGCGTTGCAGTTTTGTTGCAGTTGATAAAGCTAACGACGTAAAACAAAGCAAATATTACATTCTTATTAGAGCTTTATTGATATGATACAACATAATAAAGCCGCTGAAGGAATGCTTACCGTCACATGAGTACCCGTTGGTATTAAGACTGTAGCCAACTCCACAAGAACACTGGAAACTCCCCACGTTGTTGGTGCAAGTCTGTGCACATCCGCCATTTGCAGAAGCACATTCATTCACGTCTGTGTTAATTATATGAAATAAACAAACAAGCATTATTACAGCATACGGCCTGAGCAACGGGAATAAAAGACCATGCTAGTTATCAATTGAAGCACATTATGAAAAGAAAACCATAGGAAAAACGTGTCAAAATTACTGTCATAACCAACTCTTCCAACTTTGTAAGACAGAGTACAACTCAAAACACATTTTCTGGATTTTCTTTATGTTTATGGTGCTTGTAGGAAGAAAATGTTTGCAAAAAAATATGCCTACCGTCACACGAGAACCCATCGCCATTCAGGCTGTAACCAGCAAAACAGGAACAGAAGAAACTTCCATCTGTGTTCGTGCAGAGATGTGCACAGCCGCCATTTGCAGTGGCGCACTCATCTTCGTCTGTGTTTTAAGAAAGGAAAAAAAATTAAAAAGATATATTAGACAATATATACATTATTGCCATAGAGCGAGACGCACATACACGCAGTCAGGCCGATATTTTTCATAGATTATAGATACCCCTCCTACCTACCTATCTATCCATCTATCTATCTACATGTATCTATCAATCAATCAATCAATCAATCCATCCATCTATCTATCTACCTATTTATGTATCTATCTATATCGATCTCTCGATCTCTCGATCTCTCTCTCTATATATATATATATATATCTATATATATATATATATAGAGAGAGAGAGAGAGAGAGAGAGAGAGATAGATAGAGATAGATAGATAGATAGATAGATATCGATATAGATAGATATGGAGATAGAGATAGATATATTCATTATCTGTTACAGTAATAAAACAGGAAATTTTAGATACACTGTATTACCCACCCATCTTGGGAAAACACCATATTGTGTCCCAAACTGAATCATCATAGCAGCATCCCAGTCCGGTACACTCTCCTGGAGCAATGCCAGCCCAGCCGCAGTCCACCCGGTTTTCGTGAGGCGTGGCACATAGGTCCCCTGTGAACATGTTAAAACAACAACAACAAGAATCTTATACCTGATTGAATTTATTACCTAATTTTTGTATGGAGGAGGGCAACTTGTAAAGTTGCGTATGCACCTGTTTTGTCCTCCCTTTCACTTTGTGAAAAATCAAAATAAACAAATAAACAATGAAATATGTTGATATTCCAACGTTATAATGACTATAAATGTGAGGAAGCACACACACAAACACACACACACACACACACACACACACACACACCAAAAACAATACTTCCATTTTATGGATGTTAAAAGGGGCAAACACATTGTAGCAGAGTTGAACATGATCTGGGTATCAGGTTGTTGTATAATACGTAGCTAGAAGCGTAGCGTAACGCTTGATGTTGAAATATGACCATTGTTAGTACGATCTTTTATAATGGCGCTTTATCTGCTTTGTACGCTGTTTGCCACCAGTTAGTGCGTAATACAAGCCGATGCCTGCTGAGATTAAAACATGTAACGTTACATCTGATTAGCACTTACACATGCACAGCGCATGTAACCTCGCAAACAATATTTATACTAATGATGTAGAAGCAAATGTGGAATGTGGAGTATTTTGAATTAAAAAAAATGATATTGAATATTAACGGAAAGTTATGATAAGTACACGCCATCAGACTTACCGCCAACCGAAGTGTACATCAGACCAAGAAGCACAGCTACCAGAATAGTAGCCACACCCGCCTCCATACTGTGAAGAGTATATAGAGCAATATACTTGACCTCAAATGATTGTCAAATTGTCAAACCCCTGAAAACCTGATGAAATGATTCCCGAGGTTGAGGTTACTTGGCAAACTGCATAATATTAAAGCAATAATGCTTCCTTGAAGACATATTGAGGAACAATTTCGTGTGTAGGAAAGTGCAAATACATGGCTGGGGTCCGTTTGGACCCCAGACGGTCTTACATATGACTTCCGTTGTTATTTTTACAAATTTGTGCCGATCTAAAAAAAAATTTAGGAGAACTTGTAGAAGAGGTTTACTGACACGGGAGGAATTTTGTTAAATAAAAAAATTCAAATAGCACATAAAAATATACGTCCGGGGTCCAAATGGACCCAATTCGGGTGTTTGAGGGTTAAAATGTCTGCGTCTGGCTAGGCCCATAAAACACACTAAAACTAATTCAGCCTTCTATAAAACTACAAGAACATACAATACAGCATACACAAAAGACCTTCGACAGCAATAGATTATCGGAAAGAAAATTAAAATATGCATTATTAATGATGCCAGAGATGAAAGGACGAACTATTTACAGCAGGTCAGTGACTTGTGCGCTAAAAAAAAAACACACGACTCTGTTGACGCCCACAATACTAGATATAACGTTTGAATGAATTTGGAAATAATGCAGTATAATCATACATTTTAAAGCTTGGTGAAAAAACATGTCGGTATTCTCATGTTGCCTGATATAGGCACACAGGGTTGAGATACATATTGCTCAACAGTATATGAAAAAAAGGACATATTATATAAATCAATAAGCTTCTAATATGTGCATACACAAACAAGAGTAGGGGCATGCCCCGGTGTGCGATGGTCCAAATTCTACTGTCTGAAAGTTGGTGTCTCTGTCTCGTATTAGCCACGCAGTGTCCAACGTTATCACCCTCTATATATCTATTTCTAGACGACCTATTTTCATTTAATTTCATATCAAGAAAACCTCACAATGGCAGTGTTTTCTGCAACATATAAGAGTTGCAAAGAGTGGAAAGAAGAAAAAACATTATCATGAATGTTCATCTGTGTTGGTAGTAATTATATTACGATATTACTTTATTCCATCACAAATGGTACACAAGGATACTTGTTTACCATTTGTAATGGAAAACAAGTTACTTTCCTTTCTTCGCTGGCAACTAACAAAATACATACACATTGTTAGATGCTATTTGCTACTGTACCCGCGGTACTGACATTATACTGTACCTGTATTTCATGGTAGGTAAAGCAGGCGAGCACCAAAGGCGCGATGTTCCTAGCAGGGTCCGGAAAATTTTGACGTATGTTTACCATTAGACTAGGCCCGGAAAATTTTGAAAAAATGAACCTTCTGAAATGGCATTTTCTGCGTTTTTAAATTTTGAGATGATTTTAAAGAAAATCAATGCCAAAATGAGCAGTTTTTCCATGACTTCGCTGGACATACGAATCAATACATCTAAAGAAAAATTCTTTTTTGTACCAATTTTGTAGGAAGAGCCACTTTCTTATAAATGATCGGGTTTTATTTCCTTTTAAAAGAAAAACATCGTTCCTCACCTTCTGTTTCTTGACTGAGGAAGAAACCCTACAACAACGATGGATAACGATATATGGAGCAATAGATACAGTGACTTGTAAGTTTTGCTGACAAGAAAACACCCTCTTGTTAAGA
Source organism: Branchiostoma belcheri (assembly GCF_001625305.1). Lineage (NCBI taxonomy): Eukaryota > Metazoa > Chordata > Leptocardii > Amphioxiformes > Branchiostomatidae > Branchiostoma > Branchiostoma belcheri. The sequence continues at coordinate 3,534,874 of NW_017803268.1, read as the reverse complement.
GTCAGGTAACCAAAGCGATTGCGCGTACATATGTTTTGAAGAATGGACATATACAACCAAAGTTGTAAAGAGGTAATCTGGTGTGGCACGTTACCTACAGTACACCAGGCAACAAAGGCATCTAATCTGACATAAATGCACACAGCCAATCTAGAAAATGGACGCTCTTTCATAGATCTTCTTTCAACAGTTCTTGATCTCTTTGTTCCGTCACCAGAACAACTGTCTGCATCATCAGTTGCATTCATAGTATGTCCATTAGATAGATGAACATTTTAACTTACATGTAATTTGTGCAACAGTTGGAAATAGACATAGCAAAAGCCGCAAGACATGTGTTCCCAAAAGTCCTTGACCTCATAAGGTTATCGGAGGAAAGCGATGAATTCAAAGTGGTGTTAAGTGCCTTTCCTAATGGCACAAGATCGGTGGCACGGCAGGATTCGAACTCAGGACCTCTTGGTTCCGAGCCGAACGCTCTGTCGTCACGCTACCCGACCGCAAATAAGACCTTTCGGTGGAATCCAAAAAGGAGTTGTAGTTACCGAATCCCAGAAAATGGACATACTGGGTAGGTACCGAATCCCAGAAAATGGACATACTCGCTCGAAATATAAACCGTTTACCAGCCGTAAAGAATAATGTACCAGAACACGCTCTTCGAAACAAAATAAGTAAAAATATGCATGCATATTATCTGAAGAATGGACAGTACTGTTAGTCAAGAACTGGCATACACTTACTCTCCAAGCTATGGTTGTGGGGGAATGATCGTTAGCTTTTATATATATATTTTTTGTTGCTAATCCCGTCGGTGGCCGGCGATCTTCTCTGGCTAATGGATACTACCTTGGGCAATTTGATACTGTCTTTTTGCCACCGAAAGGGATCTGCTTGGAGATTAGCATACACTAGCCACGATATCAATGGTTTCAGTATTCTGTCATGACCGCCAGTACACCAGGTATCCATCAAATTTATTTTTGGTGACAGCCAAAGGATAAGGCAACAAAGACATCACTTTCTACATGAACGCACAAGACTGATCTGGAAAGTGTGGATCGTTTCGTAGAAAAACAGTCCTTGAGCTTTTTGGCCCGATACCATAACAACTTTCTACATTATTAATCCTATTCATAGCATGTCCATTAGGTTGATGAGGGTTTCATTTGTAGGTTGTGCAACAGTTAGAAATGGGCATAGCAAAAAGCACAGGACATGTATGTACCCAAAAGTCATTGATCTCTTGTCGCAAGAACTTGTAGTATAATGTCCTTGCTTGTAGGAAGTAAGTCGTGATAAGTGTTAAGGTCGAATCTACACATATAGTACATATTCCGCAATTGTCATTAATGCAATTACAAATTAATATATGTCTGACAACATTGAGATTTATCGATCAAGGTTGCCAATAGAAAGGTCAAGTTACCTTACGTAAGGTTTGAATCACCTGTTAGATATGTTATGTGATAAGACATAAAGAGGGAATCTACTATAATTAGACATGGTATCTAAGGTATATCAAGTATTCATCATACTTAATTTTGGTTGACAGGCACACCCACCTGTAAAGAGTCAGGTAACCAAAGCGATTGCGCGTACATATGTTTTGAAGAATGGACATATACAGCAAAAGTTGTAAAGAGCTAATCTTGTGTGGCACGTTACCTACAGTACATCAGGCAACAAAGGCATCTAATCTGACATAAATGCACACAACCAATCTAGAAAATGGACGCTCTGTCATAGAAAAACAGTTCTTGATCTCTTTGTTCCGTTACCAGAACAACTGTCTGCATTATCAGTTACATTCATAGTATGTCCATTAGATAGATGAACATTTTACATGTAGTTTGTGCAACAGTTGGAAATAGACATAGCAAAAACCGCAAGACATGTGTTCCCAAAAGTCCTTGACATCTCAAGCTTGTCGGAGGAAAGTGATGAATTGAATGGTGTTAAGTGCCTTTCCTAATGGCACAAGATCGGTGGCAGGGCAGGATTCGAACTCATGACCTCTTGGTTCCGAGCCGAACGCTCTGTCGTCACGCTACCCGAACCCAAATAAGACCTGTCATTGGAAATCCAAAAAGGAGTAGCAAGGTTGTGGGGGAATGATCGTTAGCTTTTTATATATGGCCGGGTTTTTTTGTCACTAATCCCGTCGGTGGCCGGCGATCTTCTCTTGCTAATGGATACTGCCCGGCTGGCCAATTTGATACTGTCTTTTTGACACCGAAAGGGATCTGCTTGGAGATTAGCATACACTAGCCACGATATCAGTGGTTTCAGTATTCTGACAAGGCCGCCAGTACACCAGGTATCCATCAAATTTATTTTTGATGACAGGCGAAGGATAAGGCAACAAAGACATCACTTTCTACGTGAACGCACACGGCTAATCTGGAAAGTGTGGATCGTTTCGTAGAAAAACAGTCCTTGAGCTTTTTGGCCCGATACCATAACAACTTTCTACATTATTAATCCTATTCATAGCATGTCCATTAGGTTGATGAGTATTTCATTTGTAGTTTGTGCAACAGTTGGAAAAATGGCATAACAAAAATCACGAGACATGTGTGTGCCCAAAAGTCATTGGCCTCTTGTCGGAGGAAAGTCGTGTTAAGTGTTAAGGTCGAATCTACACATATAGTACATATTCCGCAATTGTCATTAATGTAATTACAAATTAATATATGTCTGACAACAGTGAGATTTATTGATCAAAGTTGCCCATAAAAAGGTCAAGTTACCTTACGTAAGGTTTGAATCACCTGTTAGATATGTTATGTGATAAGACCTAATAAATAAAGAGGGAATCTACTATAATTAGACATGGTATCTAAGGTATATCAAGTATTCAGTATATTTAATTTTGGTTGACAGGCACACCCACCTGTAAAGAATCAGGTAACCAAAGCGATTGCACGTACATATGTTTTGAAGAATGGACATATGTTTTGAAGAATGGACATATACAGCCAAAGTTGTAAAGAGGTAATCTGGTGTGGCATGTTACCTACACTACACCAGGCAACAAAGGCATCTAATCTGACATAAATGCACACAACCAATCTAGAAAATGGACGCTCTGTCATAGACCATCTTTCAACAGTTCTTGATCTCTTTGTTCCGTTACCAGAACAACTGTCTGCATCATCAGTTGCATTCATAGTATGTCCATTAGATAGATGACCATTTTACATGTAGTTTGTGCAACAGTTGGAAACATAGCAAAAACCAACAGACATGTATGTACGTACCCAAAAGTCATTGATCTCTTGTAGGAGGAAAGTGATGAATTGAAAGTGGTGATGGCACAAGATCGGTGGCACGGCAGGATTCGAACTCAAGACCTCTTGGTTCCGAGCCGAACGCTCTGTCGTCACGCTACCCGACCCGAAATAAGACCTTTCGGTGGAATCCAAAAAGGAGTTGTAGCTACCGAATCCCAGAAAATAAGAAGACATACTCGCTCGAAATATAAACCGTTTACCAGCCGTAAAGAATAATGTACCAGTCAGAACACGCTCTTCGAAACAAAATAAGTAAAAATATACATGCATATTATCTGAAAAATTGACAATACTGTTAGTCAAGAACTGGCATACACTTACTCTCCAAGCAAAGGCTTTTATATATGGCCTTTTTTTTCGCTAATCCTGTCGGTGGCCGGCGACCTTCCCAGGGTAATGGATACTGCCTGGCCAATTTGATACTGTCTTTTTGCCACCGAAAGGGATCTGCTTGGAGATTAGCATACACTAGCTAAAATATCAATGGTTTCAGTATTCTGACATGACCCCCAGTACACCAGGTATCCATCAAATTTATTTTTGGTGACAGGCGAAGGATAAGGCACCAAAGACATCACTTTCTACATGAACGCACACGGCTAATCTGGGAACCTGAGTGTGGATACTTGCGTAGAAAAATAGTCCTTGAGCTCTTTGGCCCGATATCAGAACAGCTTTCTGCATTATTAACTCTATTCATAGCCTGTCCATTAGATTGATGAATATTTTATTTCTAGTTTGTGTTACAGTTGGAAATGGGCATAGCAAAAACCAAGAGACATGTATGTACCCAAAGGTCATTGAACACTTGTAGGAGGAAAGTGAGGAAAGCCGTGTACGCGAATTAGCGTGTGTGTGTGTACGTGACTATGTAAGTGTACGCCTATGTGTATGGGTGTTTGTTTGTAACCATGATACAGTGTGGTTGTTCATTCCTCTGTATTGTGATAGATAGAATTCCATGTTAGAACAGACCCTATACTCACAATATGGCATCATCATAGGTTGACCCATCAAAATGTCAGGTGGTCCTAATGCAGAGGTGGCAACTACATGTAACTAGTAGTAGTACATGTTTGAGAGCACTACTCTCATATCAGCAGTGCCTCTATCATAATGTACAGGTACTGCATGCGTAACAGCCAAAACAGTTGACAAGAATATGTCATAATTTGTACCGCTCTTACTCATCTTTCAATCATAGTTTTTAGTGATTCTAGCTTACGCTATTCAAACGCTATACGATATGAAAGTTACTAAGTCCTCCCACGTTTTAAAATGATTAATTATTGCTACTACTACGGTAACCGGTTTTATACTTATTCGGATTGAAGAGTAACTTGAAGAAATATTCAAAGGTCGCCATTTGATCAGTTCTATTGATATGATGTTTTAAAATGCACAACACATGACAACATACATACATTGTCAACTATCGTAGACTGGAACTCGTTACCACCAAGAGTTGGGGCATCATCACTAGAAAGCTTTGAACAACTCCTGCAATTAAATAATGTGCAAAGATTGAGTGTATATAACAAGTCGTTCGGTGTGAGATAGCTGCCGCCGCGCCGCGTACCTGCGAAGCTGGTGTGTTACACAGAAGGGTGGTTATACCGGCTATACTGATACAGATACAGAACATTTCTCTGCTGCATTTTTCCGGAACAGTTGATTTCAAACTCAGCCCATAGATCACACAAAAGAATGTCATAGTTCGAAGGTCAGCGTCCGAAAGGGCCAAGGTAACGTTAGCTTGGGCGGTCCAGTCTTCCCTTGCACGCAGTTGTTTTTTAGTCGCATGACGGCTCAACTTGGAAAGTTTACGTAACATAAAAGTGTTCAAGATGGAGCTGGAGTTACCAGGCTGCTCCCTGACGTGGATTTTGGCGGCACTTCTCCCGATCCTGATCTATCTGTGAGTGGTGTTAAACCATAGTAACCCCAGTATGGGCGTTTACTGTTACAGTACTTAAGAAGGCTTAAAACTTCCTTGCTGTACTTAAGACCCTGTACTGTTCTGGAAGCAACAAAATGAATCTTAAACACTCCTTAATAGGAGTACTTAACCTTAAATATGCTTGTTTTCAACGCTGAAAATGTTTATAAAGGCTGTGACTAAGGAGTTCTATTGGTGATTCTTTCCGCCTGGCCAGACACATTCAGGGCCATTCAAATTGGCCACGTTCCAACATACTTCAGTAGTGTGGTGCCCCCACAAGGTGGCCCCTTGGCGAGACATTGGGCGAAGGCCGTCGGGGGAAAACTGCGCTTGCTGTTTTAATCCTCTGTCCCTCTAGTCGTATCAACCTTTCGTTGTGAATGTCTGTCATCCATGTCTTTGTTTCATTATGATGTTTAAGGTTGGAGTGGGTTGGTGGGAGCACTTGGACAGTAACCTGTCGTGGGTAGCTTGACACATTCCTTGTTCTATCTTCTTTCCCTTTTCTGTCCTCTTTCCTTTGTCTATGTCTTCGTAACGTCGAAAAGATAAAAATAAATAGTTAAGAAAACTTCTGTTTTTCCTGTCTAGTTTTTCCTCTTTATTTTGTTATACCCCAATTAAAAACGGGGTATACGTTTTTATTGTTCCGTGTTTGGGTGTCGGGTGACGCTGCTCTAACTGGTCGTACAACTTACTTACCATCACTTAATTAACCAAACAAACTACCAGCTATTCCCATCTTGGCCCTTGGCCAGGTTTTTAAATCTTATTTCCTCTTTAAGTTTGTTGCTGTTGTTTGGTTTTGCCTCTCTACAAAGGTACCATATCCGCCAACTGTCGGTGTTTAAGAAGATGGGCGTGCCTGCACCACGACAGTGGCCGATCGTGGGAGACTTCTTTGGCCAGATGAAACGGGTGAGTCACGGAAACTTTGGAATTCTCTACCGACAGAAATAAAGACCAAATGCCATGCCAAACAGTTAACTAACAGGGTGGTACATTTGGTAAAAGTTAGATGATTATCTTCAAGGCAGAATCTGTATGTTTTTATGATTGTCATCGCAATGCCATGTATAGGTAAGACTTTTACGCGACGTGTAATTTCTCGAATCTTTTTTAATATTGTATGATAAATGTGATTGTAAATGTCTGTTTCTGTACCTGTATGTAATTGGTGTAGGGGCCCTGGAAGATTAGCCCGTTAAGGGGCTAAAGCGCATCCCAGTAAACTGAAAAAAACAGGAACTGATTACTTTTGCCATAACCTACGTTATATCAATTAAAAATACAGCAACTAGAGTTCCACGATCTCATTTCTTCAACGACAACCATGTTTTAAAAAATAGTATGCGAACTAACCTCTGAATGTTCCATTGCAGTACCAAAGAAAGCCATGATAGTAGTAAATATTGGGAAATTCAGACCGTTTCGGCTTTAAGGAATTAAACGTATATAAGGTAAACATAATTAGGAAGAAATTATGCTGATCAGGGCCTCATGTACATAGTGAATAAATAAATGCAAAAGATAAGACTGTATAACTGGTGTGGTGACTTAGATGATTGTCCAATAAACGGGATTACTTTGTTATCCAGGGTCTATGGGCTCCAGACTACCAAGTCGAAATGATGCGACAGTATGGAAAAGTGTATGGGTAGGTATTAGTCGTCTTTAAAGTTTTTAAAGGTGATTTTGTTTTTGGTCCGTACGATCAGTGAGGTTGAAGTAATATCCTAGGGAAAACATATTATGTCTCTGTGTAAATAACATAGTATTCAGATAAACAGCCTTCAAACAAGATTTCGGAGATCTCATACCTCCATGATATGTAGTGCTTTGTAAATTTTGTGCTTTATTTTGTGTCATAAACTATGTAACTAACTAAAGGCTGTTAAAGAAATGCCTACTGCAGTACCAAAGTCAATCACCAGTGTCCCAAAGTTGACAATTGACTTTACGCCACCTACCCACCTGCTGAATATCATGCCATGATGTTTAGAGTTAAAACTTTTGATCCAACACAAAAACGTTCTCTCACCTAGAGCTGTCGACCAGTCACTCTGGTCTTCCTCAAAAACTGACCCAGTGAATCTTGTCACTGAGGCTTCTTTAAGTGGCGTCAACACTTTACCAAGCTTCACTGGGTCAGTCTACTGAGGAAGACCAGAGTGACTGGTCGAAAGCTCTTGGTGAGAGAACTTTTTTTGTTTTGCACCAAAAGTTTTAAGTCTAAACATGTAACTACCAACACAGATGAATTTTCATTATATCATGCCATGATCTTGAGACCTACATGGAGTTAAATATATTATCGGTTGTATCTACAGGGTATACTCAGGATCCTCCCCAATTCTGATCGTGTCGGACCCGGAGATGTTACGGGAGATTTTCATCAAACAGTTTCACAACTTTTCACGGCGCAACGTGAGTGGGATATGTTAGAAACCATTTCTACCTTCTAATATTGCTTAATTGAATTGTTACAAATTAAATATTCCCCTTTCTCTGTATGAAGTACAGTTGTCAGATGAGCAAAGTAATATATTTAGCTACGGAAAAGCAAAATGATTCCATCTAGTCACTAGACCTCGCTTTCGTGCAAGATCACGTACGTTCTCGCTGAGGTGAACTCTCGCGGGACCACTTGCCAAAATGGCCGCCAAGATTGGCAATGGGTCTATTTGGGAATACTTTAGCATAGATCAGTCGGATTACTTATATTTGGTCACAGAATTTCCTCGAATCTCCTTTTATAGTGTGATCACTCGCCTCTCTTCAGAAATTTATGGAAAGGCTTTTAATTGAATAGCAAAGTTCTTTCTATCACAACCATTTATTTTTCAAGCCAACGTTTCGATGACCTTCTGTCATCTTCATCAGGGCAATACTGACTGGTTTACTGTGCACTGGCACTAGATGTTGCTTGATGCATAGTACACTAAAGGTGTTGGCTTGAAAAATAAATGGTTGCGATAGAAAGAACTTTGCTATTCATTCGTTTACCAACCTGATGAAATTATTTTACGGAAGGCTTTTTATTGTTTTGAAAAGGCTGAATTCATGACTCTGAACACCATACCGAGCGGCCGGTACCTGATTAACCTGAGCGGTGAGGACTGGAAGAACATCAGGACCACAATCACACCTGCCTTCAGCACCGGCAAACTCAAACAGGTACATGGGAATAACATTTCGTTACAGAGCTGTCCTTAGATACCGTAGTAGGTATTAATCTCCAAGCATATGCTCTTGGCTGTAGATAAAATCCAAACTATAATTGAAAGACAAAATCAGTGTATGTCTCTGTACAGTTCAATCCGTCGACGTTTGTCTCTTGCTAAGATATCTAATAGCACGTGAGACTCATGCCTGATGTTGTGACTTAGATACAGTTTGCAGTCGTCAACAAGGCTGCTCAGGAGACCTTCGCGTGGTCTTTCCTGAGACAAGGAAGCAGATGTTTTGGTGACAAAATAAACAGTATCAAATTGGCCAGTCAGTATCCATTTGCCAGGCAGCATCCAATTCAATACCGACCGCCACCCATGGTGGTATTGGATACTGCCTGGCCAATTTGTAACAGTCTCTGCGGCCACCAAAATATCTGCTTGGAGATTACATGGGAATAAAATGTCGTTAGAAAGTTGTCCTAAGTCACCATAGTGTAGTGGTTATCACGTGCGCCTCACACGCGCAAGGTCCCCGGTTCGATCCCGGGCGGTGACAAGTATTTCTTTTATATTTGTCAGAATAAGGCCACACCGACTTAATTTTATGGATGACATCCGCGCGCGCATTGATTTCCGCCTGTTCTCAAAAAAAAAAAAAATCACGTCCTCCGAGGCTCTAGGCTCTAGACTAGGACTAGCCATGCCAATGGTAGTTAGTGACTATACCGAGCCGGTTGTAACTCCGGATCGGATGGCACCCAGGCTACCGAACGACGGCAAGAACTCGTGCCGATCAAATTCCGCAAAAAGCCAGCATATCATCGGCTTGTCGTATACGTCGCTATGTACTGCCGTAAAATCACAATACAAGCTTTGTATTCCTGTGGTTTAGTAGCATTTTTATCTTTGGTCGGAATTTTTTTTATTCGCCCGCGCGCACTAGTTTGGGGGTCTTCAGAGGATGTCATCCATAAAATTAAGTCGGTGTAGCCTAACGATCAGACGGGCGAATCGGCTCGAATTGGAGCTGGAATAGGATAGGACTCGCAATAATTACTAATTGATATTATTTATTTCGTTATACTTATTTTTTGCTTTGTTTCAGATGGTAGGGCAGCTGAACCGCTGTGCGAACATACTTGCGGACACCGTAGGAGGATTTGCAAATACTGACAAGCCCTTTAAAGCGAGAGAGTGAGTTTATCATAATTTACCAACTTTATTCCTTTTAGACAAAATTGTTAATCAGCCACATGTAAACTTCTATGCGTAATATATTCCATTTCTATGTTTTTAAGTTAGACATGTATTAACAGGACATTTTAGATTTGTGGGCGCTTTCTGAATAAACCCACGTTGACCTTAGATACAAACAGATACACAAACCTACACCTTAACCACCCAAAACAATACTTTCGAACACACTAGCCTCTTATACGTATTGTTATTTTATTTTCCGTCATTTTCATCCAGGTTTGCCCAGCTCAGTGGTTAACACTGCCTTACTAGGGGAGCCCTGCGACATACATACATAAAACAAGTAGAATACATACAGTCACATACAGACAATGTCGTAGTACTAAGTATTCCCATAGCCTGGTATACAGTCTATCGTGGTTTGTGTAGGCTGTGTCTTCGGGGCTCTAATACTATTCCTCCGCCCATGGCCTGCTCCACAAACTCCCCGGTAGGAGTGTTCGCGGTGGGACTAATTACAATGTAACTCCCGTCGTGCAAAACCTACCGGGGAACCTAGCTGAGGCGAGCGGGGAAGAGCTTCAGCAGCCCCGACAAAATCCGTCCCAACCGCGATTGACTAGATACCAGGTTAGTATTCCCACTGAAAGTTGTCGTCCATGTGTTTCAGACTGACCGGTGGCTTCACCATGGACGCCATCGCCAGCACGGCGTTTGGAACCGAGATCGACTCACAGAGGAACCCCGAGGACCCGTTTGTGATCCACGGCAGGCAGGGATTCAAGTTCGACTTCAGGAATCCCATTTTATGGCTGTGGAGTAAGCTATGTTTGTTGCAACCTTGTTTGTTTGTTTGTTTGTTTGTTTGTTTATTTATTTCGCAAAATCGGCTAACACACGTAAGACACCAGTTCTGTACATTATGTACAAGCTGCCTAAGTTAATCACCACCTGTCCATTTCCTAATCAGCAAACCACAAGACTTTACAAAAAGGCATACAAAAATGCGCCTTGCATCAACTTAAGATAATAGGCACTAACGCATGCATACTGCGTCCCTACACCATAGGCCAGTGTACATGGCCTGTTCTATAGTCCTTTGGGCCACGCAAATACAACTGTGTGAATATACTATGTCTACATTTTCTTTCCCGTTGTAGTTTTCTTTCCTAAGATCATGAGGCCCATCCTGGAAGCTACAGACTGGGACTTCTTCCCCAGGAAGTCCTACAGGTTCTTTGAGAACGTCTTCGACCAGCTGATGGACATGCGTCAGCAAGGCGGAATTGTGAGTTTTACTTCGAATTCATATCATATCGATGCAATATTTCTATTACACAGCAATATATTGAATGTTGGAGTGACAGGTCTACATGGAACATTGTAAACACACCAAATTCGCTACAAATTGGAACTGTGATGGGTATCGTATGATGTACTTTAATCGGGTATTTCACCACTTCCTGAATTCCTCCAAATACAGCCCACTTACTCCCACATAGCGTGTGCTGGGTTACCTTCAGACATGGACTATCAAATGTCAAAACCGTCTCCCACCCATGCAGAAGCATAAACACACAAACCCACAGCAAAGCCATCCAAAACAATACTGCCTGAGCCGGAAGCAAATAGCTTGCATCTGTATTTGTATCTGTATAGCCAGTAGAACCGCCCTTCGGCGTAATACACCAGCTTTGCAGGCACGTAGCGCGGCGGCAGCTAGCTATATCACACCAAAATACTTGTTACACTCAATTTTGCACATTTAATTGCAGGAGTTGTTTAGAGCTTTCTAGTTACAGTAGTGATGATGCATATTGATGTCTTTAGATTTTTTAACCCCATGTTCTGATTTACCTTAAAAAGGAGCGAGTGGACTTCATGCAGCTGATGGCGAATGCTCACAAGGAAAAGGACGAGGAGGATGAGGGCATGGAAGAGGTCAAGGTTCACGGTCAGAGGAAAGGTGGGTTGATCTTCACTGCACAAAATCCATTCTTTAATAAGCACATTAAGTTTCAGCTTCATCGCTAGCGTGTATCTTTACGCATGACGTGCGTAAAGATGGGATTTCGTGCAGTGCTCGATTTCAGCAATATATACATTATCGAGATAGGAATGTTGAAAAGTTATTTGCACACATTTCGGAGATACCAGGCGTGAGAGTCTGCTGCAGCTGGTAAGAGTAAAATTTGGCAGAATAGACAGATGACATGCCAGGGGAGTTTTATTTTTATCTTATTTATTTATTTTTATTCTTATTCGTATTTGTATTCTTATTCTTATTTTTTTTTTGAAATTGCAACAATGCAACACACGCGGAGCAGAGGCAGCTGTTGCTGGTGTTGTGTCCCGCACATAGAAACGGATACTGGACAGACAATACTCATTTTCACTTGAGTCTGGTGGGGAAAGTCGTGTTAAGTGCCTTTCCCAAGGGCACAAGATCGGTGGCATGCCAGGACTCGAACCCGGGACCTCTTGATTCCGAGTCGCACACGCTGCCATTGCGCCACACGACCCCACTAATTAGTCCGCTAAAGGAGTACAGTTTGTCTCTATTTCTAGAGATTTGCGGTACCTCTGCTTCTTCACCCGTGCAGTAATGACTGAAACTACTAGGTGGCGCTGCAGTACGAAGAATGAACGAAAAAAAATCGATCCCAAACGTGACTAAGCTTATATCCCCTCACCAAACGGGACGTGTGTACCCCATTGTATCACCCATTTATGATACCAAACCTTGTGGTACTAGTAAACTATTTACTGGTTCAGTCCTAGAGTTTTAACCTCTCTTTCTTGTTTGTTGTCTGTCTAGCTCTGACCAAAGCTGACGTGGTGTCCAACGGCATACTGTTTTTCCTGGCCGGGTATGACACGACCGCCTCCACCATGGCCTACACCATGTACAACCTGGCTCTCAACCAGGAGGCACAGGATACCGTCATTCAGGAAGTGGACAATGCCATGGAAGGAAAGGTAATAAAAATAGGTATTATGTGCATACAGACCGAGATTATACATTTAACGTTAACGTTAGAAAGGTATCAAAGCAAATGCATAATGTTTACCTTTGCATATGGTCTGCCCTGTTAATTACCTTCGCCAAGAAGGTTATGTTTTCAGAGGCGTTCGTGTATGTATGTGTGTGTGTGTCTGTAAACACGATAACTTGAGAAGGCTTAAATGGATTGACTTCATATTTGGTAGGTGGGTAGGTCTTGATGAGACCTCGAAATGATTAGATTTTGGGCCCCCTAGCGGCTTCTAATGGTACTGCAGCTGAACTTCCGGTTTTGATATCTCGTGATCTGGACAAGCTGGGGTGACGAAATTTTAATGGTAGGTAGGCCTTGTGCTCGGAAAGAAGTGACGCAAGTTTGGGCCCCCTAGCGGCTTGCTCAGGAACTACAGGGACATTTCTTTGAAATTATTCAAAAGAGGATAATTCAAGAACCGGTGGACGGATCTTCATGATTTTTGGTATGTAGGTAGCTTATGTGACGCTTGACATAATTATGTGACAATTATGCAAATCTGGATGTAATTTGCATAATTAATGAGGAAATTCTATAAATCAGCTGCATTACATTATAGTGACATGTGAAATTGAGAATGAGAGAAACACAGGCAGATATTGATTATGTAAATTAACACTTAATTTGCATAATTATTGAGAAAATGTTATAATTCCATAATGGTTACTGCCTGGAACTTTATACTTGGGGTATTTAAAAGTTAAGTGAAGCTGAACATCATTAAACATAACTTATTCAAATAAGGACCTCATTTGCATAATTTATGAGGAAATGATAGAATGGCTTTCTTTATTAAGATAAAACTGTCTTTTGATGGAGAATATGATCAACTGATATAATTTATGCAAATGAGGATGCTATTTGCATAATCAGGAGGAATCAGCTTTGTCAGTCATAAAGATTAACATCATTTGGCGAAGGTATGAGATCGTGGGACTCTAGTTCTTACTCAAATTAAAAATAAAAATTACTCAAAAATACATTCATATATGTTGTCAGACAGGAGTCTAAATCCCTCCTGCTATAAGATGGCAACATTATGTAACCCAACACCAGTTACCATGGTGACAGACGTCAACAAATCAGGTCATTGACCATGTCCGAGGTCAGTGTTTGGAGAAGAATATATTATATTATAGACTGGTTTATTTGCAGAAACACATACTTCATACATACATAGTACAGTAGGTTAGAAGCTTTTTGCAGCCAAAGGCTGAATTGAGAAGCTTTTACAAATTTTTAAAAATTACATGACTAATACATAATATATATACATAAAAAGTGCCTTGAGAGGCATTAAACACCACTTATACGCTAGAATAATACACATTTATGCTAAAATTACATCATACAACTTCTGTTGGCAAATTACTTAGGTACAACTGACAATAATAAAAAAGTACGATTACATCATGTGCAACAACATAAAATAAAATCTACTGTATTGCAAGGTTATTCAGTATGTTCAGCATTGTGGGGACAGGACTGCATAAATATCTTTTTGTCCCAATGGGTGGTTTGTAGCGCCGTGTTTGCCTTAGCTGCATGTTGTGTGAGTGGTTACTAACTGGGGGTAGCCAGGGGGCGTGCCTAGACCTAGTGGCTGAAAGGGCAAAGGCCCGGCACAGGGTCAGTCTCCGTTCAGACAGACGTTGGAGGTCAAGAGTTGACAGGGCCTCGGAATACGAGTGATAGCTTCTACCCAGTATGATTCTGCATGCCCTTTTCTGGATTCTTTCTATGCTGTCAGATTGTTTTTTTGTGATACCCGCATTCCAACAGGGCGTGGCATATTCAACTATTGGTCGAATATACCCACAATACACTGTGACAAGGTCAGAGCTTGAAGAAGAGAAAACGTGGCAAAAACCATATGCTTTCCTTCAGTAAACATAAACATAAAAAGGAATATTATATGCGTTCAGACCGAGATTATACATTTGAATATATTAATAGATTTATTTGCAGTAGTAATGTTTATAATTTTGTAAGGACTTCAATGTCGCCATTCAAGAAGTAGATAATGGCATGGAAGGAAACACAAGATTATACATTTGAATATATTTATCGATTTCTAAGTACTATACCTTTATACTAGTAGTTTTGTTAGGACTTCAGCCATGCCTGTATCTTTGTGATATGTTTTGTCTGACCTTTATACCCCTTCCGTCCTCAATAAAATTGTCTTGCAGACTAATTTTACTATTTCGTGAATAAACAAGACCTCAAAGTTGTGTCATAAAAACTAATGTTTTGCAAACTCTTAATATGCCTGGGCCATGGTGATTTTCATGGTGCTTACATCATCAGGCAATAAATTGTTGTTGATTTAAGTAATGTATCCAAGAAAATTATAGTTTCGTAGAAATGACCTTAGGATCTTAAGAGCTAAACAAAAATCCGTGTATTTCATGAATAAACAAGACAACTAATGTTTTGCAAAATCTTAATATGGCTGTGCCATCATGATTATCTTGGCGCTTACATATGTGAGGCAATGAATCTTTGTTGATTTAAGTTATGTATCCAAGAAAAGTATGTTCAAGTAGATAAGGACCTTAAGAACTAAACAAAAACCCAACTGTTGTCCATCCTGTAGGATGATGTTGACCATGAGGCCGTGGGTCAGCTGACGTATCTGGAGATGTGCATCATGGAGACCCTCCGACTGTACCCACCTGGAGCAAATGTGTAAGTAGTATGTGTGAACGATACAACTACCGATACAGGCTTTTCACATGCGCCATGTTGGATTGCAGTGTATGGCCGTGTCTATACGGAATCACCCAAACCGCGATTCGGGTAACTCACATTCCTCACATCTGGTCCACGTGCAACACACACCTGTGAAACCGTGTCCGAACGGACACATTATTTGACCATTACTGCTCTTTAAGTTGCTGCCACGTAAAAGTTGGTATTACATATAAAAAAAGAAATATCACCCCGTAATCCATGCCCAGGCGAAGTCACATTGAAATCATATTGCGTTCAGATTCGAACACCTCTAGAGGTGGCTTGGGTTCGAGGCGCTTTCAATGTGATTTCGGAGCGTTCACATGGAGCCACTTGAAACCGGCTTCGGGGTAAACCACATGTAAACCGCCTTGGGTGATTCCGTTTAGACACGGCCTATGTTCAACATGCTGCTACTTAATCAGTTTACCCGTCAACACCTGGTCGCTGAGGTTCATATGATAATTATCTTTACGTCAATGAAAAGCCTCAGTAGCCATTTTCTCCACTACGATAAAATTATCCGGATCGAGCCGAATAGATTGGCTTCATGCAATCAAAGCCATTCTACTCGGCTCGATCCGGACAATTTTATCCTAGTGGAAAAGGGCCAATATCAGGTCATGCTGTAGCCTGGTTACCATCCAATCGGAATCCGGACATCCCGAAAATTTCTGTGGCGTTGTGATTGCCCCCCCCCCCCAAAAAAAACAGCCACACACGTACACACACCAGATTTAAAGAACAGAAATGACATCTTATAGTACTTTATACCATGGGAATCATGTAAGAAAAAGTTGTCAACCTGAGTTTTAGACCATGAAGAACACCCATTTGCAAATAACACATACCTCTAAAGATGTCTTAAGTGTCCACGCAGTCCAAAACGTGAGAATTTCACATTCATACGGCGGAAACTATATCGCAAATCGGACCCTAAGATTCACATTACTATTTACCGGAATACACCAGAATACAAAGGAATACACCGGAATACACATAAAGAAGGGTAAAATCTACCAGAATACACCATGTGTTGATACATATACGTTGACATCCCAAGTTGCCGTATTTTGGCAAAAGATAACGTATACGTGGCCCAGGTAACAAGGAATCACTAGAAAATACTGAGTGGCAATCGGAGACATGAAGTTAAAGATTTTGCTAATTGAATAAATTACAAACCGAGATTCAGTGCATGCAACATTGAAATCACAAGGATTACAGACAACTTTACAAAATTATTAATGTGAAAAAATGTTTCAATATTTGAAAATGATAAAAATGTTGCTTATTTGGTGAAGCCGTCTCACAATGACCTTCCGACTGTGTTTCAGCATGACCCGCTGTAGTGTTGAAGACACCGTGGTGAAGGGACTGTCCATCCCCAAAGGGGTGACCATTCTCACCCCGGTACAGGCCATCCACTATGATCCCGAACGCTGGCCAGAGCCTAAGAAGTTCATCCCTGAGAGGTACGTCAAATTAAAGATTCGCCATAGCCAAATTACATGTAGCAGTAGGCCTATTTAAAGTTAAAACTTTTAGTCCAACACAAAAAATTCTCTCACCTATATAGAGTTTTCGACCAGTCACTCTGGTCTTCCTCAGTAGACTGACCCAGTGAAGCTTGTCACGTGGCTTCTTTGAAGTGTGACGTCAACGACTGGGGCCGACATCGTCTACCACTTCAAAGAAGCCACGTGACAAGCTTCACTGGGTCAGTCTACTGAGGAAGACCAGAGTGACTGGTCGAAAGCTCTAGGTGAGAGAATTTGTTGTGTTGGACCAAAAGTTTTAACTTTAAACATGTAACTACCAACACAGATGAACTTTCATGATAGCAGTAGACCTATTCGGGCCTAAGAGGGCAGCATCCTGGCTTTACTATGTATGGTATGCTTCTTTGGCAACTTAGGGTAGCTAGGTAACTTTTTGTTAGGGCAGAGGTCTGTTAGCACTGGGGGGATCCTGAATTAGAGACCCTGGATTCCTGGTTATCTAGTTAGGCCATGTTGATTTGAGTATATGGATGACATCCACTCGCGCAGGAATCTTCGTCAGTTTCCCAAAAATAGTTGACCATACTGTTAATCGTACAAAACAGTTGAAAAATTAAGGAATATATGCCTTAGATTGCAAAAAAAGTATTGAAACCGATACTAACGTTGCATAATGCCAACATCAATTTCAAAGGAAAAGAAGGAAATGTGAATAAATTAAATGAAGAGTCCATTATTCGTCATACCATACTCGTTTAGTCATTTGTTCAACCTTCATGCCCACTTAGATTTCTTAATAAAGACAATTTTTGCCAGTTTTTGCCAGCTGCAGTGTGCCCTATCAGTTGTTGTTACTGTTAACACAGATACTGCTAATAATAACTACTATATGTTGTGAAATCTAGTCGATGATGATAAGGTGGTTTATATCGTACATGTACCTTCAGGTTCACCAAGGAGGAGCGGGAGAAGCGTAACCCGTTCGACTGGCTGCCGTTCGGGGCGGGCCCGCGGAGCTGTATCGGGATGCGTCTGGCCCTGCTGGAGGCCAAGATCGGACTGGCAAAGGTCTTCATGAAGTACCGCATCCTGCCCTGTCAGGAGACACAGGTGGGCGCCTTCATGGCTTCAATCAGTTTTTTCAATCATTATTATGTTTACTAGTACCTTCGCAGAAGGAGAACATACTATTTTTGCTCTGTTTCTTCTTCTTCCATTTCTTCTTCTTCTCCTAACAAATAAGGTCAATGACCTGGTCCAGACGTCCGTCAACATGGTAACTGGTGTTGGGTTACATCATGTTGCAATTTTATAGCAGGAGGGATTTAGACTCCTGTCACCGCACATATGAATGTGTTTGAGTAAGAATTAACAGAGCAGAACATATGCGGTAAACATTATGCATTTGCTTTGCAAATGTTACCTTTATAGTTAACTGATGCATTTAACCTTAACCCTATTCAGACCTGGCTTTTTTTGTCCCACTGCTGGGAGCGGGGGTTTCAAGGCCCGCCTAATGTAACTTCTAAACTACGCCAAAAAGCAGTTACTCAAGCAACTGGATATGATTTTGGAAACGGTCAGACGTTTCAGCTATATCCACTATAGCTAGCTTTCGTCAGTAGATACGTCTGACCGTTTCCAAAATTATACCCAGTTGCTTAAGTAACTGCTTTTTGGCGTATCGTATTACTTGGATGTCTAACCTTCATCGACGTAACTCCTAAACTACTTATCGCATGACCCCCAATTTTCAAGGGATCTGGTACTAGTAAAATAAACAACTTTGGTGTCATTGTGACGTAATATGACGTCATCATAACACCATGGCAACAAGTCAAAAAACAACAAAACAACAAAATGTCAAATAAAGTAAAGTAAAGTAAAGTAAAGGTATATATAGGAAAATTGCCCAAATAGGAATTTTGATGGTTCTAGCGCAAGACGTTCAAGCACTATCCGAGAAAAAAATTTGTGTATGTATTTGTCTAGATGGTAGGTTGACAGCACGTGGGTAGGATGACTGTTTTGCCTTTTTTATACAACAAACTCCAGATTCCCCTGAAGATGAAGAAGCATGACGTATTCCCTACCGCTGAGGACGGCGTGATGCTGAAGGCAACGCCGAGGAACCAGTCAGAAAACTGATGACATGTCATATCTCATTATGACAAAAAGACTAAACGTTCTGACCACCACTGAGTAAATTGGGACATACCCAAATTTTCGGACGACTCCGTCAGCTTTGTTCACGGAATGGACCCGTCTACTGCAGCTTCCAAGACGTGAAGGCCGAAACACCTGATTGCAGCAAAGAGTCATATGTATCAGATAACCTGTGTCACCCCCGTCACTGTTTAGTGTTGGACGGTTGGCCCAAATGTACACCGCCTCCTTTACTCCTCTTGGAAAGAAATCCGGTTCTGAGTCAGTGTTGGTCAGAACGTTTAGCCTTTTTGTCATAATGAAGTATACCAACACAGATGAACTTTCATGCTAAGACAGGATATATCTGTTGTTTCATGCATACGACAGCATGGCACATGTGAAACTGTACATGTGTTGCGACACAAACACGAATAGTTGTATTTACCAATGGTAGTAACTGGCAGTAAAGATACTGCGATTTCATTTTAACGACTAGAATAGTTGCTTTTTTTAAGACACAATGTGATACAAATGAAACAAAGGAACACCTTTAGAAATATAAACCAATATTATTTGATTACCCTACTTTTGTTTTATATATTCCGTAACGATTTTAACAATGACTACACCCGAAGTTTAAGAAATATAATACTATTAGATGTTATAAATATGTGTACGTAGCAACATATACTAATTGTATTTGGTTGCATTTATAAAAACTCACTAATTTATAAGAACGTACGATTACATAAAATACACACTTGTTTGTATCTAGGTATACGCGCTTTTTCTTTTTGGTGCCTTATGTATATGTATATTACATGCAATGGTGTCAATCAAATGAAATAGAAATTGTCTGGCAATTATTTAAAACATTTGGTGCCTCATGCATATGTATGCATGTAATGGTGCCAATTAAATAAAATACAAATTGTCTGGCAATTATATATATCTTAAAACATTTGCTACTTTCTAACAGTTACATAAAATATGAAGACGCTATTATGCTGAAAGACATAAAACATACAAACACTTTATTTAAAAACATTATCGGTATTTCGTTTTCTTACAGGATACCAATACATCAGATGATGATTATTGTTGGTCTTGTAGAATATTGTGTGTATTACTGCATTGTAGCACTGCCTGCAGTTTTATAATAAAGGTTACAGTATGCCTTAAGCACATTTTGTGTGTTTCTGACATCAATGCTGCACGTCCACGTAATACCTTGGGATTTTGTAATGGGGTCGTTTAAAATATGCAAGACACGACAAGGTCAGTCAAACCAATTTTCTTCTGTTTTCTTTTTTTTTTTTTTTGGTGGCAGCAAGACATTTATATATGTCCTTGGTGTCAGTTTAGGTGTTATGTGTCAGGAACAAATAGTATGGGTTTGATCTCCCTAGCAGGTTGTTCTGGAACTGCGGGGAAGTTTCTTGCAATTTTTTTTTCAAAGTGGATGAGTCCTGACAGGAACAACACATTTTCATGATTTGGTATGTAGGTAGCTTATACAGCGATATGGTTACAGATTCTTTATTGACACAACAGTACAGAGACTTTTGTATGGTCTTCTACAACTTAACTAAAGATCTAACAAAGCTAAATACATGTGTGGATAACGTTATCTTACGTACAGAGTATATGTATGATGTAACAATAAAGGTTAACTATATATGTACAATTAAATGCAAATTTTTAAAGCTTTCATTGCACCTTTCACATATTTCCTCTCGTCTGGACTGAATACTTCCATCCGCCTTGTAATTTTTCATTTCTCATAACATCACGTTTTTTTTTCCATTTTGACCCATTTGGCATCTCATAGATGTCCACTGCATGCATTCACACATGTAATTATGTCCAAGGAAAAATCTTCGATTGTCTGATGACGTGTGCATAGATCGGTACGACCACACCAACACGTGTCATCTTGTCATAACGGAAATAGACATCTGGCCAGGGCGTACTGTTTCATATCGCTTGAGAGGGTGTGTTAGGTAAGAGGAAAGTATCTCAAGATAGAAGAAACAGTTCTTAATCTAAATCTAGCACGAACTTGCGGAAAATGAGGAAACATCTTTGGATAATTGTCTTCATCATCCCATCGGCGTGGTGCAGTTTAAGAATTCCCGATGACTGCCCGAATTGCAGAGGCATTGCCACGAAGTGCACTCTGACCAAGAATATGACTAACGATGGAGGATCTGCAGAAGAAGTGCTGCTGTCTCCCAAATGTGTGGTCTGTACCCCCGAACCAGAGCCTAAAGACAGGGACACCATTCCCAACTGTACGCTGGTACAAAAGACGAATTCACTGTGGCTTAAAAACTTTCGCCTCGGGTACCTGTCTTCGTCCGATGTGAGCCATCTCAAACATCTTAATACTCTCTACATCCAACCAGGTGGGTCATTGATATAATAAGACCACAGAGACTTTGTATATTCAGTATACGCAATAATTATAACTGGTTAGGTATGCACGTAATAGTAATAGACTATAGAAGATTTGTGCAATTTTAGTCACATTAAAATTGGGCATTCACAGTCAGACTAAAATTTCTTTAATATTCCTCTTGTTTGAGTCTGAAAATTGTAATTTTCCTTAAAGTTATATATTCTTATTAGTGTGTAAATTAGACTCATCAGAGTAAACATTAAACTTATATATATATATATAACATATAGCATATAATATATAACATAGACGTATCAGTGTATAATATAGACGTATCAGTGTATAACATAGACTTATCAAAGTTGAACGTAGACTTATGAATGTATAACTTTATCAGTGTATAACTTTAACTCATCAGTGTATGGTGTAAGCTATAAATGTGTAACAAACCAACCAAGAATGCTGAGTGTATGCTCGTACGCGTCTACTAAACGATTATGATTTTTCGCTATCTTTACAGGAGACGTAGGTTATTTGGAAAACAACACATTTTCTGGGCTAAAATTACTCACACTGTCCCTGACTCACAACAAGCTTCCCTACATCGGAAAGAACTGGCTTGTACAAGTCAATTCCCACCTGAATCTAGCTCACAACGAAATAGCCTTCATAGAGAGCGACGCTTTCGTTGTAAAAAACAGATGGAGGAAGACTACCGCTCTGCACATGCAATGGAACAAGCTGGAGACCGTCACACAAGGGTACTTCAGACAACTCACATCATTATTGCTGTTGGACCTGCGATACAACAAAATCCACACCATCCACAGAGGTATCTACATTGTTATATTGGTTTGTCCATTGACTTGTTACCTCCATGAAATGTGTCATGGAGGTTATATTTGTCTTCGTCAGAAGGACTATGAAATTGTCTCGCCGGAGTGTGGGGAACTGCGGATTTTGCGATATAACTCTGGAAGGCATGATTCGACGTCCATGATTTTTGGCAGGCAGATTACCGCTGTTGAGGCCAAATTTAAGTACAAGTTTCGGCTTCGTGGGGGGTCCGTGCGTTACGTTAGTGCACCTTTTGTGTTTGTGGCTTGTTAGCAAGATAACTCAAGTATTTGTAAAATGTTGATTATAATTCTTGGTGTGGTGCTTACTATTATCGGGACCAAGGTTAAGTTCGTTACTGAGCTTCGTGGGGGGTTTTGTTGTGACTACAGGGGGCATTTTGTTAATTTTTCTTGTGAGCAGGATAACTTTTGTATGTTTGGATGGAAGTTAATGAAATTTGATAGGCATGTTACTGTCGTGGTCTCCAAGATTGAGTTCAAAGATGAGAGTCGTGGAGTTCGTTATGTCCCCGGAATAGGACCTTTTGTGTTTAGAAACCCCCCACCTACATCTGCTTGGAGACAGCCGACAGCTGGATATAGCTGGGGAACCCCATAATGGGATGGGATCAAATGACGTTACATTGAGGGATTGTACTATAACTTCAGCAGGGGGGAGGATAGGTTGGACATATGTCAGGTTATTTTCTACGGCCACACCAAGTAATTGCTATGGATGACGTCCACTGGAGACCTTAAATCTAATTACCTTAAATTTAAGGCAAGCGCGCAATAAAAACACGAAGGGCCGAAAAACGAGATGCCTAGATTTGGAATATACTAACTGTAGAAGTACAAATGTTAGGACACAAAGAACACAAGAAACAAGTCTTCTATTCGTCATAAAGACAAATTAACAAAACAGCAGTAGTCACCCTGTTCTGATTCTTTCCTTTATAACATCTTCTCTTATTATATTTTGCGGCACTGTCGTGACACTTTCACACAGTAAGAATTTACTTTGAACGTTTTTTTCCCAGTAACAGTCCAAACTCAAATAACGTAGGGGGGGGGGCTAACACGGGTGACGACGCATCTGTATAATCTGCGGCAAACCGTTTCAGGGTGTTCTGTACCATAAAAATAGTACAGAGATTCTTTTGTTCTTTAGACCAAATTAATTATTAAAAAGAGTGAAGAATACGCATGTTAATTTCTCTAGAACGATGTACCTCTGACGAAGACATGAGATCTCCGACCTCTAGTTTCAGTTGCGTTTATCTGTCCGTCTGTCCGTCCGTCTGTTGGTCAACAAGATAACTCAAGAACGCCTGGATGGATTGGTTTCATACTTGGTGTGTTGGTAGGGTGTGACGAAAACTGGAAATGATTAGATTTTGGTCCCCCTAGTGGCTTCCCTTGGTACTGCAGCGCAACTTCCGGTTTTGATATCTCGCGATCTGGACATGCTAGGGTCATGAAATTTTGATGGAAGGTAGCTCTCGTGATTGGGAAGAAGTCATATGAATTTGGGCCCCCTAGCGGCTTGTTCTGGAACTGCAGGGCACTTTCTGGCAAAATGTTTAAAAGCCAATAAGTCTAGACAGGAACAACATATTTTCATTATTTTTGGTGTGTAGGTAGCTGAGAGAGAGATGTACATAATTAAATGCAAATTATGCAAATGAGGACTTAATTTGCATAATTAATGAGGAAATTCTATAATTACAGTGTTTTACATTATACTACTTACATACATGTAATGTATGTAACCTATGGCAGGCGGAACTTCAACAGATACTAATTATGCAAATGATGACCTAATTTGCATAATTAATGCGAAGATTCTATGATTTCGTAATGGTGAATGATGAGAATGTCATACTTGGGACATCTGTAAGTTAATCAAAAGTTAACATACATCACGATGCATATATCATGTTAATGCAGAGGTCATTTGCACAATTAAAGAAGAAATTTACATTTACATATAAAGATCATATTTCATGGAGGTATGAGGTCTCGGAATTCTAGTTAGACATATAGTATTTTGTAATTTTACTACAATTTTGGTGTGTATTTAGTCTATTTCTTCTCCGTGTATGTTATATCACTCGAGTAGTATCCACTAAACAGTTAAAAGATTGTTTTGTAAAACAACAATCAACTCATCAGACAAACATTACGGTTTTATAAATTCAATACATATACATTAAGGTTTAATAGGGTCACATCAACAAGGGGCCCGGCCCAGTTACAAAATAATTTTCAAAATAATTTGCCACCAATACTAATTCCAATATATTTTGATATTCATCAAGTCGTCTGAATGATATTCATATCTATCAAAACATACGATGTTTACCGAGATGTGACTTTTGTATTATTTACGCTAGCTAATCCCTTATTGTCGCAATTCTTTCTAAGTACGAAAGTATTGTTTTGCATGGCTGAGCTCGAGTTGCGTGTTTGCATGTCTCTGCATGGCCATATTGCTTCAGTTGCATGGTGGGTGGGAGGTGATTTTAATAGACGATTGATAGGCAGGTCAAGTCTGAAAGTTACCCAGCATGTACCGGGTGGGAGTACTAGTAAGTGGGAGGTTTATGGAGGAATTCAGTACGCGGTGTAATACCCGCGATTAAATTACATCATGCAATCCCCTCTAAAGTTTCGAGACATTTATGAAGGTGGCAAAACTTCAGAGTGAACTTTAAGGTCAGGAAAAAAAATTCCGGGATCTCCAATTTCATGTTTTTGTGCGAAAGATATCCAGACTATCAAAAGTGGCATTTTCAATTACCTGTTGTTTATTGTTTATCATTCCAGGCAGTTTCAATGCCCTATACCGCCTCAGGATACTGCGACTAACCGGAAACAAACTGACGGTGGTTCGTGCAGACTGGTTTGAACCGGTCTCAGACTGTCCCGAACCAGTCTCAGCCCGGTTCAACTTCAAACCGATAACAGCCAAAGGAACAAGGCTACTCTTTAACATAGAGTTGGCGCGAAATCAAATTGAGTATATTGAACCAGAAGCGTTCAAAAACGTTCCGCTTTTGGGAACTCTCGATCTTTCAAACAACCGTTTAACGAGTCTACACTATGGTATGTTGGGACTGCCAGGACGAGAACATCACATATGGCCCAAACTACAAGGGAATCCTATCCGCTGTACATGCGATACTCATTCGTGGTTCACGAAATACAATTTACATACAAAATCAGATTTCAGGCTTTTAACATGTAGCTATCCAAACGGCTTACGAGGCACAAAATTGAACAATTTCACAAGCACCATGATAGAAACAATTCCATGCCCAACACCAAGACTTTCCATAGTGGAAATGCGTGATCAGTCCTTCCGTTGTGAAATATGTTGGGAAAAACAACCCCTTCAAATCATATGGACTCTCCCAAATATAACAGTACTCATCACTAACGTAACATACGGGATAGAAACGCATATCAAAATTCAGAATATAAACATCTCAACGTCATTTTACTTGAGTCCAAATGGTTTCAATTGCTGTCATTCCACATTTAATCATTCGAACTGTAACTTTGTGGGAAGAACAATGTCATCTTTGATAGTAAGTGAGATCCTCATTCAAGAATGGATCCTTAGTGGTGGGATTATTTCCTGCTCAGCTTTGTTTAGGGAAGAGAATATCACAGTTCAACATAACGTATCAGGAGTCGACAGTGAAATCCATTTGTCAAGTACCGTTCGTAATAACGTAAACGCCACCTTACACTCGTATGTAGCAACAACGCCTATACAGAACGAAACAGAACTTGTCTTTCTTCTGAAGTCAGGCTTGTATGGTACTGTTTCAATACATCTACTGGATCTGGTAACTACAGCTCTGTTTACATTGTCAGTTGTGGCGTTCATCTACTATGTTGTGCTACGAAAGACCGCATTGCAGAAGTCGCAATCGAATCAGGCCAACTGCAATCAGCCAATGAACGAGCAGGATGCTGCTGACGAGGTTTCTCATCATCACTACGAGGCAATGGAGGACAATCACCCTCCAGTGATTGGTCAGGACGAAATCGCAGTGACCAATCAGATGCCAACCACAGATGACGTCATCCCACCATACGGACAAGCTACTACATCGGGGGCGTACGGAATGGGCGCGGAAATGAACGCAACAGTAACCGCGTCTTCAGATAGTGGGAAACACAGACAAGGAGAGGTAAATGTGGAGGTAGAGAGGGATGGTGTTCATGGTAATGACGTGACTTAATCGAGCAACAAGTTCGAAGCTGCAAAAGATTCCAACATGAGTGCAGCAAGGAAGAATTCAAAGACCTGTCAGGCGTATGTTTTTGTAGGAACGGGCGAGGAGGCGTCCCACTCAGGACAAGAGCGAGAGCAAGAAAGAAAGAAAGAGCATGGCATAGTGCAAGAGCAGAAACAAGAACAGGATGAGGACGAAAGGCAAGGCGAGGAAAAAAGAGATATAGAAGAATCTCCAAAAGCATATGGCGAAGTTGAAGTTCCTAAGGTTGGAAATTAAAAACGTATAAACCAGAAAGATAACATTTGCAAAGCAAATGCATAATGTATACCTTCACATTTTCCAGCCTAAGGAACTATTGCTCTGTTTATTCTTATTACTCAAATACACACTAGTATATGGTGACCAGCCCCTACAGCTCTGTCCTGCTACATACATATGTAATGTATATACGTAACCGAACACCACTGAAGCAACAGTTACCATGGTGACAGACGTCTGGCCCAGGTCATTGACCATATGGTCCAGGTCATTGACCTTATATGTTTGGAAAAGGAGATCAAATGGAGCAACAACATGTTTCCTTCTGCGAAGGTAAACATAACAATGTATATCAAAATATTATAACCTGAAATATCTACAAGTTATAAATCAGTCAAAATTAAAAGTCAAGCTTGAAAACGCACAAATCTTCGGAACTGTACAGTGAAGTGATTTTAAAAACTAGAAAGGCCAATATTTGCTTTGGAGCAAATATAGCGATGGGTTCACCACATTTTACCACATGGCAGGGAAAGAATGAGAAACACAAGGGAAAACAATGCTTTAAATTGATATAACTATAGTATGAAGTAACATACAACTAAGACTACAACAGTTGGATAGCTATTCCCTACATTATTGGTTAGGATTGCATAATGCAAACTGTTGATTTTCAAGATAAAAAGAAGCGTTCATAGCCCGCATTCCAATGCTGGAGCAGGAAAGCTTAAAATACCTACCAAAACACTTGAATACAGACATACTGTCAGTATGGCATGGCTCTGTGCAGGTGTAAATGAAGTTAAGCCAGTTAAATCCCAACAGCCAATCAGCAAGGAGAATAGAGGAAAGCTGCATGCCTATTGGTTGATGCCTTGCATGCCATTGTGATGACTCATGTCCAAATGTGGTAAACACTGCACACTTACACAGTAATACATTAGCTATTACACAGCCAAAAAACTCAAATAAAACCATTCTAAAAGCCTGTATCACAATAATTTAAAAAACGCCTAGGGGTATTTGCCCACTGTACCTCCATACCAAATTTCAGGACCTTAGGCCCTAAAATGAAGAAGCTGAATCCATTTAAAGATATGGCAGGAGGAGAAGGAGAAGAAGAAACATCAGAAAAAGCAATATGGTTTCACCACACCACTTCGTGGTGTGGTGAACCCATAATTAACTAGAGTTCCCCGATCTCATACCTTCGCCAAATGATGTTAATCTTTATGACTGACAAATTATAGATTATTCCCCCCCTGATTTAAGGAATAGGAACCTAATTTTCATGAATTATATCATTTTATCATAATCTCAACAAAAAAAACAGTCTTATAGTAACAAACAATGCATTCTAGCACTTCCTGATAAATTATGCAAATGAGGTCCTGATTTGAATAAATTATGTTTAATGATGTTCACCTCAATTTAACTTTCAAATACCACAAGTATGAAATTCCAGGCAGTTATCATTACATAATTATAAAATTTTCTCATTAATTATGCAAATTAGGTCATTATTAACATAATCAATATCTTCCTGTGTTTCTCTCGTTGTCAATTACCAATGTCACAAGCTTTAATTGTCCTATCATGGAATGCAGCTGATTTATAGAATTTCACCATAAATTATGCAAATTATATCCATATTTGCATAATTGTCACATAATTATATGAAGGATCACGTAAGCTACCTACATACCAAAAATCACGACAATCCGTCAACCGGTTCTTGAGTTATCCCCTTTTGAATATTTTCAAGAATATATCGCTGCAGTTCCAGAGCAAGCCGCTAGGGGGCCTAAACTCACATCACTTCTTCCCCAGCACAAGAGCTACCTACCATCTAAATTTCATCACCATAGCATGTCTAGATCATGAGATATCAAAACCGGAAGTTCAGCTGCAGTACCATAACAAGCCGCTAGGGGGTCCAAAATCTAATCATTTTGAGGTCTCATCAAGACCTACCCACCTACCAAGTATCAAGACAATCCATCAAGGCCTTCTCAAGTTATCGTGTTGACAGACACACACACACACACACACACACATACACGAACGCCTCTGAAAACATAACCTTCTTGGCGAAGGTAATTACAAAGGGGAGCCTATTGAATTTACTACTTAGTTTTGGTGTAAACGTTTTCTTAAGAAACGGAAGTATGTCTGAATCTACGGGCTATGTGGTGAGCTCGTTCATTCAAGCATACTGATTTTGTAGTACTATTGAGTGAACTCTTATACATGAGACGAGGACAAATTATATGCATGATGTAACTATGTCATACGCTAGACAATTTGTCCCACGGATGTGCGACTTTTCATTCATCTGTGGTGCGTATTGCTAGAGCATAAGTAGGCTGAATGATTTATGTATGAAGAAAGCCATTCAAAAATTGTCTGAAAAAAGTGTATATTTGAAACTCATGATAAGGTTATATGTTCGCTGTATGCATATGCGTATATGCACCTTTTTTTTAAATCATACTTGCCAGAGAAGTATACATATAGAGTGCATTATATATATATATATTGTGTTTATGTGGTGTATAGCATACATGTAATCGTGTCAGGGAAAAAATAAATTGTCTGGCTGGAAGTAAGGCATTGGAAAATAAATATTGTGTTTTGGATGACGGTCCTAAAAATATTTGGTCGGTTGGTAGAGATTCTCATTTTTTTTAATGTCGGTAGAAGGGATCCAATAAATATTGTTTTGCAATTTAAAATTGTAATGCATAACGACACTTATATTTTTATCATCATATTTTATATAATTATACAGGCATACGTTGTACACAACTAGCACAAGCGTATAAAAAAACCGAGGAAAGCAGCACACACTACACATGGACAGTGTATATCACCTCTTCTATTGTAACAGAAATGTTTTCATCACTAAGGCCATGTTGATTTGATTATATGGATGACATCTGCGCGCGCATGAATTTTCGGCCGTTTCCAGAAAAACAAAAGTTTTCAACCATACTGTAAATCGTACAAAACAGTTGCAAAATGAGCAAAAATATACCATAAGTTACAAAAAAATAAGTAAAAACTATACCAATGCCGTAGAATGCCAAAATCAAACGAAAAAAGACGAAATTGTAAGGAAATGAACTTGGAGATTAGATTATTCGCCAAACCATATTCTGTCCCATTTGTTCAACCCTCATGACCACGTAGATTTCATAATGAAAACACCTTTTTTTTTTTTGCAAAACTTTTT
Organism: Branchiostoma belcheri; assembly: GCF_001625305.1. Lineage (NCBI taxonomy): Eukaryota > Metazoa > Chordata > Leptocardii > Amphioxiformes > Branchiostomatidae > Branchiostoma > Branchiostoma belcheri. The sequence continues at coordinate 3,504,856 of NW_017803268.1, read as the reverse complement.
TTTATTCGCACGCGCGCATCAGTTTTGGGGCTCCCGGAGGATGTCATCCATATAATCAAATCAACATGGCCTGAGATAAAAGAAAAAAAATCATGTCTCTATGTCTTGCAAGCTCCCTAAAAAGGCTAGGGTTTGGCAGGATTTTTCTATGGTACAGTCGGGTAACAAGAAACACAACATTTTTTTCCTTCTGCCTAAGTCGCGTATACGTAAGCTGCAGGAAATCCGGACAACCGGAGGTATTATAATACACATATTTACATGAAATAATGTAACACTGCAGGAATTATAACAAGCTAAGACGCGTCAAATCGAAGGCAGTTGATGCGAGAAACTGTGCAATAGACGAACGCACCGTTCGAGTCAGAAATATTTTGTTTACCGTGTAAAAATGGCTCGCTGTTCACTTCTGTTAGCCTTAATGATCTTATTGAGGTACGCGTCATGTCGTCCCGATTCATGCCCGAATTGTCGCGGTTATAATTTGAGGTCCAACTCGCTCACCAACGCCACTCAGGACGCCGAAGCTCTTGACGATCTCTCTCCCTATTGTGTGGTCTGTACGCCCGTACCGGGACACAGACGCCGGGATGTCATTCCGACATGCCCGCTTGTGAGAAGGACTTCGACGCTGTGGCTTCGAAATTTTCGCCTGGGTTCCCTGTCCTTGTCGGATCTGAGCCATCTGAAAGACGTCAAGACTCTGTATCTACACCCAGGTAAGTTAGGCCTCATTCCAATAGGACGGCGCTCTTATGACACTCTCTCTGCAACCTGAAATTGGACTGAGCGTGGAAAGATAGCCTAGAGATCGCCAAGGTCACCATGACAGCGCGCTCAGAGCGCCGTCACCTCGGGGACTGTTTTAAACCGACGCGGCAAATACCGTCGCACGGAGAGAGCGCCGAGGTCGCCATGTTTTGTGTCTAAATTAATGTTGGGGCCGTTGTGCGCTCTCATGGTGCTCTTTTCGCGCTCTCACGGCGCTCATTGTTGCATCGCCGTCCTCGGCGCCCTCACGGCGATGGCATGACTCGTTTCCTTACCATCGCGCTCATGGCCCTCTAATTGCGCTCTCATCGCGCTCTCATGGCGCTCCCATGGTGACCGTGGCGCTCTCTCCGCACTCTGGTCAATTTCAGGTCGCAGAGAGAGCGCCGTGAGAGCGCCGTCTAAGTGTAATGGGGGTATTAGGCCACACCGACTTCATTTTATGGATGACATCCTCCGAAGACCCCCAAACTAGTGCCTGCAGGCGAATAAAAAAAAAATTCCGGCCAAAAATTGAAATGCTACTAAACCACTGGGATACAAAGCTGGTATTGTGAATTTGCGGCAGCACATACAGTAGCGACGTATAGGACAAGTCGGCACATGCTGGCTTTTTGGGGAATCGGCACTATAACAATGTACTGAGTTCTTGAGTCGTAGTGCTTCGGTAGCCTGGGTGCCTTTCTCAGAGTTACCGCTGGCTCCCTATGGCTAACTACTCAGGCCTAGGGCCAGGCCAGAACCTCGGTGGATCTTTTTTTTTTTTTAGGACAGGCGAAAATCAATGCGCACGCAGATGTCATCCATAAAATTAACTCGGTGTGGCCCTAGGCACATTTACAAGCCGAGGATCTAAAGGGTTGTAGCCAACGCTCGTTTCAATCCGTTTCAGCCGATCCAGACCCCAATCAGGCTTGGAAGTCGTGCTTCACACTTCCAAACCAATGCCCCGACGGGTAGTTACGTTGTTCGTTTTTTTTAATGAAATGAAATGAAATAATTTATCAAGGTTGATGTTGTGCAGCTGAATATTTGGCGCACGTGCACATAGTCACAACCAGGATGGGGACAAAGACATCAGAAGGAACAATTTTAGGCATTACTAGTTATACTAGTAGTTTACTCGTATATAAGTTAGGAAAACTAAACCCGATAGTTCTTTGAATTCATTATAAATATACACATGTAAATTGTATAAGGTAAATATTTGTACTCCGGATCCACCAAAGATTTGACTTTGACTAAGATGATAAAGATTTATCGCGTTGCCTTTTTTCTGTTTAACTTTTAGGAAACCTTGAACGTTTGGAAAGTGGCACATTTTTGGGTCTCCTTCGTCCGAAATCCCTGTCACTGCGTCATAACAAACTCCCGTATCTCCGGAAGAACTGGCTTGTCCAAAGCAACGGGCATTTGAATCTAGATCACAACCAAATAGCCTATATAGAAGATGGGGCGTTTGGTATCGGGCATTGGGGGGCAGTTACTACCGCGGTACTCCTACAATGGAACAGGCTAGAGACGATCGGGCCAGGCTACTTCAGACAGCTTTCGTCGCTTATGCTGTTGGATCTACGATACAACAAGATTCACACCATCTATAAAGGTAACTAGGTTTTCATGCAATTATTATGGTCGTGTATGAAGGTTTACGTTTGGAAGATGTTTCATGTAAGACATCACCAAATCGCCGGTGCGCACAGTCAGGCACGCAAGCTCACATGCCGACCGTATTAAAGCGCCATTCCCGTCTGGCTTTTTTTCGCTGCCTCTGTTTGTGTGCACGTTCGTATGTACGTAGTAAGTGGGGGATGGAAGGATTTGTAGTAACCGTAGATGGGCTTACAGAAAGTAGAACTCAGAGGTTGTAGAATTGTGATCGCAGAAAGCAGTGACAAAAAATAGAGTTACGTTAAGAGGTGGTAGAAATTCTATAACCGCAGACGACAATAACAGGATATAGAGCTTAGAGAATTAGCCATTTATCAATTTTGGCTGTTGGCGGAAATTCAAGGTCATTTCTTTCATGCAGTGCTATTTCTTGTTACAATATTTGAGATATGGTAGTTTTGGACTGCTTTGAATTAGGATATTTTGAATCACAAAATATCAGATGTCCTATTTTCCACTTTATGCCTGTGTTTTCAGGCAGTTTTGATGGACCATACCGCCTCCGGATATTATGTCTCACCGGTAACAAACTAAAGACAATCTGTGCCGACTGGTTTCCGGACATAGGAGAACAAAGACTTCTCTATAGACTTGATCTAGACAATAATGAAATCGCCTACATCGAACCGGGAGCATTTGACAATACCCCGCTTTTAGGGGTTCTTGATCTTTCTAAAAACCACATAACGACTGTGCACCATGGTATGATGAAACGACAAGGCTTTTTCGGAGACACAGGAGTAAAACTAGAACAGAATCCCATCCGCTGTACATGTGCTATGGATTGGTTCATGAAAGCTAGTCTACACACAAAATCGGACCTGGGACTTTTCCCATGTAGTTATCCAAGCGATTTGCAAGGGATCCAACTGAAGAGTTTTACAAGTGCCATGGTAGCAGAAATGCCTTGTCCAACTCCAAAAATATCATTAACGACGACTTTAGGTGGTAGTTGGTCCCTCCGCTGTGAAATATGTTGGGAAAAGGAACCCCCTCTCATAAAATGGTCTTTTCCAGATAACACAACCGTCATCACTGACGTTTCATATGAAATGGAGACACGTTTAAACTTCAGGGATGTAAATATTACGACTTCGTTCTATATAAAACCGAAGGGCTTTAATTGTTGCCAATCCAAATCGCTAGGTACCAACCATTCCACTTTAGCGAACAGTACCTGTAATTTTGTGGGTAAAACAATATCTTTCATGACATTCGGTGAGATTTTCGCCAGAGAATGGCAAAATAAGGCTATTTCTTGTACATCGGTGTTTGCCTTAGGAATGGAAAACATTACAGCACAACAAAATGTGTCTGAAGTCCAAAGTAGGATTACCGTTTCACCTTCGAACTTTCTGACCACCGTTAACAATACAGCTAGCACCGTAACCAACTCACCTGTTACTACTACGTTCTCTAACTCAGTTATATCAACAGTGAATGGGACTGATATTGACCACAACAGACATCTAGTATATTTTATTCTGAAAAACGACGAGATTAACAAGGCTTCGTTCAATCTATTGGATCTAATCATCACAACTCTACTGACGCTATCACTTTTGGCGTTCTGTTATTTCGTCTTTCAGTCGCTAAGAAAGACCGCGCCGCAAAATATCCAAAACCAGAATTACACTGGGACTGTAAACGTACAACAAAACCCTGTCGACTTCCTTCATCATACTTACGAGACAATAGAAGACCAGCCTCAAGCGAGAGACCAGAATGGAGTCATACCAGGCGCTCAAATTCCAACCTCAGGAGACGATGTTATCGCACCATACGGACAAACTGTATTGTCAGTCTCCTATGGGAAGGACAAAGCTTTGAACGCCATACCGAGTACCTACCAGTCACAAAACAGAGTGACTGGTAAGAAAAGTGTACAAACTCCTTACTTAAAATGCGATGACCAAGCCAGACAGCAAATGCAAGAAAAGATATAAAGTCTATAACAAACAAGACATCTTTTATTCTTCGAAACCACCTGTTAATAAATAATACCATCATCATCATACATCACATCAATTAATAAAGAATAATTTCAAATCTTCTCCCCTTGAGAAGACATTTACCTGTTGTGTTTATATAGTTATTAAAAGATACAGATGTAATGTATAATGAATGAGGACCTTGATTAAATGCATAATGTAACTGTGTCACATGCTGGACTAATGAAATATGTATTCATCTGCCTTCCTCCACTAGACGAAAGGAAAAGTCAAACGGTCTACAGTGAGAAACCCAGCCGTCTTGCGATCAATACATCTACCAGATTAATCTCCAAGCAGATGTATACGGTGGCTTAAGCCTTGGTCACAACCCACCGTACGTGCTTTTTGTCCGTACGTTTTTTGGGAGGCTACGTCTGCTACGTTTTTTCTGAAAACGTGGGGAAGGAGAGTGGCATCGACGCACGTCACTCGCACGGTTTCGCAAGGTGTAAGAGTGTGGTCTGCACGCCAAGTCTGGCCGTAAGCGGTTGCGTGCATCGTACGTTGCGCAAGTGGTAAGCGATTTGTACGTGCTTACAACGTACGATCTCTGTGCGATTGCAACTTTACCGTAAGGAGGCCGTACTCTCACGTGCGTATTTCGTACGGTACGGGGCATGCGCGTCGCCCGTACTCGCACGCACGGGTGGTGAATCCATAGACCGCACGCTCCCAAATCCGTAGGATTCCGTACGGAGGCGGCACTCACCACGCACGGATGCCCTGCGTTTGCCCACGTTTTTGCACGTAGACATCACGCAGAAGTACATACGGCGGGTTGTGACCGAAGCTTAATGGACACTGATCTGGCCAATAGATATATGCCACCGTATGATCTGCTTGGAGATTATACCAGATCACTGTCGCCCGTTAACCTCTGAAATTTATTGCATTCCCCTCCTAGTATCCTGTTTTAGGATCCTGTATGAATATTTACGGATCTTCAACTCATGAGGTAGCAGGATATGTGAAGCAACATCTCCCATATATCTACAATTTACCTCACATTTCTCGGGTAAGAAAAATCACTGAAACTCAAATAAAACTTAGATATCAACTTTTACAAGTTGTTGGGCCAACCAAGTCGTCTTGTGATAAAATAAAAATGAGAAGAAATTTTGCTTTAGGAAAGTTGGTGGTAATTAAGGTTGTATAACATGGATGTATAATGGTGCATTAACAACCATGTAATAGTAATGACAATGTACATTTGCATAACGTTATCCGTATACTATTCTTCTGTTGTGACCTGTACTTAACCAAGATGGTATACATGTATGTGTACATTCATCCATTCATTAAAAAGTTACGTTACTCATGACATTGTATATATGTAACGTTATCTGTATATTATACTCTTTTGTTGTAACCTGTAGTTAACCCAGTGAGTATATGTGTAAAATAATGGCCTTCATTCATTCATTCATATATAATAAAATTATACGTTGACAATCACTTGACAAGAAAGCCGTTTTTCAGCGGGTCGTCCGACTCGACTGTAAACTCGGCTGTTCCGGTGTAGTACGAGTGTCCCGCCACCTCCACGATCACGGCGTCGAACTCCCCCCACTTGGTCTCCCTGACGGGCCGGCCGGTCATCACGGAGCCCGTGGCGCCGCTCGCGAACTGCCGCTCTCTGGTCGGGTCGATCTGCCCACGGCGATACTGTGGAGAAAACAAGGATATGATATAGGCATTTATAGCCTCCTTCGCAGGCTTGTGAGGCGGCGACGTTATTTTTTTCGGTGAGCGACGCGAATTATACTGCCGAGGGATGTTTGCTGCCGAGGGAGTTTTGCGTCGCTCCCCGAATAAAATTAACGCCGCCGCCTCACAAGTTTGAGAAGGAGGCTAGATATGACAACTTTTCTTCGTACATATGTGGGGTCGTGTGGTGTCACGGCAGAGTGCTCGACTCGGAACCAGCTTGTTACCAAGAGGTTCCGGGTTCGAGTCCTGACATGCCACCGGAAAGGCGACTGTCCTCAAGTGATATGAGTATTGTCCTGTCCTGCAATTGTCCTCTACGATGGTGGCGGCATAAAATAAGTTGAAATAACTTAAGTGTGCCGTCACTATGCCTAGTCACGAAATGTTGGAATAAAAAAATATATACATATGTCACGGGAAGGCCGAGGGGTCGCCTCACCGAGCATAGCTCAGCGACATTAAAGATTGATCGGGAGAGACGGCGGTCTGACTCGGACCGGAATAACCGACAATCGCCAGAGGTAATCTCCAAGCAGATCTTTCGGTGGCCGCAAAAGACAAAATGGCCAGGCTGCATCCATTAGCCACTCCTCTGGTCAATGGATACTGCCTCGCCACCGTATGATCTGCTGGGAGATTACGCCAGAGTGAAAACCTTTTGTGGACAGACTACGGCCTACGGCTACGGGACTGAACGAGTGAATGTCTCCTCACACAACCGCTAATGTTTCTCACCTTTTCTGTATCAGTATAGCCGGTATAACCGCCCTTCGGCGTAACACACCAGCTTCGCAGGCACGCGGCGCGGCGGCAGCTAGCTATATCACACCGAACGACTTGTTACACTCAATCTTTGCACATTTAATTGCAGGAGTTGTTTAAAGCTTTCTAGTGATGATGCCCCAACTGTGCTTGGTGGCAACGAGTTAGTTCTAGATCTGGGGAAATACGAGTTTTTGAACACCTCAATTCTTGGTTGATAACTCTGATATTTGAGGGCATGACTGTTTCTCGTTCTTTTCTGGGCTGGTATCAGATGATCCTTTTACTACGATTTATCATCAGAAAGCCCGGCTTAAATTACCACAGAGAGGTGTAATAAACATGCTATTTGATCCTTATCTTTCCGTTGTGGTCCCCAACAAGGACCTGCCGTGCTTCTGCATTTAAAATCAGCAAATAGGCCGGGCAAGAACAACGCCCAAGCTGGACGAAACGCACCAAAAGTGACATGCTATTGTGTACAAGATCGTGTATGTAATGCCTACAGTAAGAGGCATGCATACTGTAGCCAAGAGTGCAGGTACTAATACCTCTGTAAATGTACTGCTTTTAAGTATTTTTTTTATTCGTGAACTTAAAACACCACTGTTATTAATTCAGAATTAAAATCACTTGAATCTTATTAGATTTAAAAAAATGTTTTCTTCAATTTTGAAAGGACTGAAAAGCAACAATTACAAATATTGGTTTTGTCTATCACTAGTATCCCACCTGTATAGCAAATCTTGCCTTCACACCTTTCCTAACGAGACAAATACTCCTCACGAACATAAATGAATACTTAATACTCATCATCATTTTTATCATATGTAGATGTATGCCGAAGTACCTAAATGAAAACTTTTAGACAGTGAGTTGAAGACACTCGCTCTTAAAAATCTTCAACCTTAGAAGAAATGCTTTCGTCAGTTTTAAAAGCGAAGGACTTACAAAAAAACAACAACTTCAAATTGCCCTTTTGTCCCACCTGTATGGCAACTCTTGCCGTGACGCCCGAGCCCGTGGGAGACCTGTCCACGGCGGCGTCACCGAACACGCAGGTGTTGACCGTCGGCGTAGGGGCGTACTCGTCCCGCCCATCTGTGACAATCGTCCCGTACAGGAACGCCAGATCCGGGTGTCCCGGGTGGCGTAACGGGACGGCCTTCTTCACGGCCTCCGTGACTGCAGTGGCCGCGGTTTTCACAGCTTCAGCCGGAGCTGTGCGGAGATCTAACCCTAGAGAGCTGTCGGGGAGAAAGGCGTAGAACGCACCGCCGTACGCGATGTCTACCTTCACGCGTCCGTAGTTTGGCACGTCAACTTCTTGGTCGAGTGCGAAGACAAACGCTGGGACACTGTGGAACCTGAAAATAAAAGTGAATTCGATTCTTAGGTACAAAAATTTACGAGGGAAAGTTTACTGACGAAAAATACCGGTAGGAAAAATATTCTACGTCTCTCAGCCGGGCTCTTTAGCGCCAACTCCAATCAACCTTGACCGGAGAAATCTGATAATTTTAAGAGTTATAAGTAATGAATGAATGAATGGATAAATGAATGAGACTTTATATTATATGTTGGACTAGCTGAATAGAGCTCTCAGTTTCGTGTTAGAAAATAGAAGTCAAATTAATTAAGCTGAAAGAAAGAACAAAACTTACCGGACACGCCCACTTTTCCCGTCCTGGTAGTCGACCCAGACTTTCACCGGGCCGGTCGGGCACTGGATAACCAGCTCGGTCTGCGGGCTTTTCGCGGGAACTACCCCCTTGTCTACCGCATATCGCCCCAGCCCTATACACGCGTGCCCGCACATGGTGCTGTAGCCCTCGTTGTGCATGAAAAGCACGCCGATGTCGGCGCTTTCGTCGTCTGGCTCTACGAGAAGGGCACCGTACATGTCGAAATGGCCCCTCGGCTCCCACATCAACCTCTGCCGGAACACGTCGAGGTGGTCCCGTACGTATGCCCGCTTCTCCAGGATGGTTTTCCCCTCGATTCTGGGGTACCCGTCGGTGATGATTCGTATGGGCTCGCCGCCTGTGTGCATCTCGACGGTTTTGATCACGAAAGGAGGCGATTCGGACATGTTGGAGTCGGAAAGAGTTGCCGCAAGTTCGGATCCTGCCATGTTGGCGACTGATTGGGTCAAAGGTCAAACATGGAATAGTCCACTATTCCATATAGGGGTGTTTCACATTAATTAGAGAAATTTATTGCAAATCTATATACCTGAAGGCTAACTTAAAAGAACTTTGAAACAGAGTATAAAATAACATAAAAATCGACATAGTTGAAGGTAGTTGTCTAAAACTATGGCTATATCTAAAACTATGCCTGACGAGTTTGACTTCATTCTGGGGACAGCTTTTCTGTGAACATATTGAATACAATACAAAAGGCGAAAAATACATATTACTAGTATGTCAAAATTTTTTCACAATAGGTTGAGCAGTGGAATGAGTATTGCCCTCCTTGTGAAAAAAAGGAAATGTAAGGAAATTCGGATTTTTTTACTGTCTCTGTATGTGTACAAGGTATATGTGTAATGGCTGGTATAAACATGTGTACATGATGTAACGGGGGGTGCCCTAATTCCGACCTACCCCTAATTCCGTACTAGTTTGAAAAATCATTGTTGCGGCGTTATGCACGGGAGCACGTGCCCAAAAATAACCACAAGAATGGACAAATATTTTGTGTTGATATCGGTAATCTCACAAAGTTTGTTTTAGTTCGTACACTCCGACAACAGACGAGTGAAAAATGTGTTTGAATTCGACGCTTGTTCGGGGGTTGACGAGCGTGTCAAAAATGCAGGTTTTGCTTTTCAAACAGCCGCTTTGGAGCAAGTCGCGTAATCGTAAAAAGAGGACTTGTATGGGACGGAAAAACAGTTGTAGATTGTTTTAGTCATAATTTGTGTATTATTATTTCTAATCTCTCTCCTCAGATCAACCTGTGTTAAACACTAGGTCGGAATTAGGGCACCCCTTTTGCGATAGAATGTTCCACCAGCAAAATGACCAAAAACCTGCCGTACGTTTCGCGAACGATTACGCTTGGGTGCAAGGCGCTACACTGAAGTGAAATACACAGCTGTACAGCTTTAATCGTTGTGACCTTTATCTGTCAATATTATAACTCATGTTGCGCGAGTTTTTGGTCAGATAAACTATTACAAAAGGCATGTGCATTTGCATGGAACATAGGTCGGAATTAGGACCCCTCCCGTTATATATGTATATGATATATCCATGAATATGTACAGTCATCTGTTCAACATTCTGTAGTCACAGGTTTATGAATGAAGGCATCCCTTTTCTAAAATTAACACAATAAATGAGACACAAGAGAAAAGGAATAACTCACTTTTATCTAATTTTGCACACTTGTCATTTGACCTTGACAACAATTTGTGTTTATAACGAACAATTACTGACCGAGAATTTTGCTGATTGTCAGATACATGAGAAGTTTGGAATATAAATAATTCATCTACACGTATATAAAACAGAAAGTACCTCAACAATAACATACATGTAACGAAATGAATGCCAAGAGATTCAATAGGAAAATGTAAGAATTAACATAGTACAAGAAAAAAAAAACAAGATTTTGAGGTAACCGTTACAGTAGAATGTAAAGGATATTGTAGCTTGACTAGAATCACATCCAATACAGTCTTATGGCTTAATTTTACAACAGAATAATCATTTTCTTAGCCCCAAAAGATTATTCAGTAACAAAAAGCAGGGCTTTTTGGCTTTGCTGTGGCCAAGCAAATTTAATACAACTGGTTCATTCGACTACTGGTATCAAAACTACTGGATAATGATGGCATTGTTTCTGATGGGATATTAACATCTGCTTTGAAAACTGTTGCAGTTCTGTAACTTGACTGGGTTGTGCTTTGGTAGAAACCTGGAACAAAAAATAAAATAGCAGTTAGGTGAAACATACTGGCAACAAAATTATTTCATATTAACAATAACCCATGTGTACAATGGCCTTAAATCTACCTGTCAATTGTGCATTTATCAAAAGCTTGAATACATCAAATACAATGTACAATACTGGTCTGTGATTCTTACACTAGTTAGAGATAAAGAAATGCACATGTATCCTTTCTGCAAAACAGTAGTTTCTCTTACATCAAACATACACATTATGGAAATATAAAGTCATGTACAGTGTCACATTATGTACTTCAAAACATTTTGCAACTAATTCACTAAACAAGGCTAATCCAGAAGACAGTTTCATAACAAGCATCATTTACTGTTTCTTTTAAGGTACTAAATAACCCATCCTGAGGACTTTTGGGGTGTTCTAAGAGACTCAGTACATGTTGCAGTTAAGTACGGACTTTGAATTTTTGTCACAAAGTGTCTTGTTGCAAGATGATAATTCATGCAAAATTTTATGACGTCACGATGACGTCATCAATAGTTATGAGGCCAAGCCCATTTTTAGAAAAATAGCATTTTCAGGCTAGTGCTTCAGTAAAAAGTCACAATATTTTTCAGAAATGTGGATAATAGTCATTATATAGTAAAAACTTGATGTTTGGATTTTTTTATATTCCTAAAGGACGATTTTTTATGAATTTTTTTTCGAGAACGTTGAGTGTACCCCATGCCGCTAGCCCCTACAGATTCAAATTTCAGCGTATTGTTTCGGCCAAACGTAAATATTTAACTTAGAGTGTTGTCTCCACATATATGACCCTTTTTGCCATATTTCATGAGTAGTTTTATAATGGATGCGTTTTGAAAATCATATATCTATACTAGGGGTAACGTATTTTCCTTGTATGAGCCGCAAAAACGCCGAAATCGCCAATTTTTGGTCGCCATTCCAGGGGCGCCTATCCCACCGAAAAACGGGTCATTGACCTGTCAGCACGCTGTACAAAAGTTATGGCAGTAAGTTTGTATTGGCTACAGGGTTAGGCAGCAGGGGGAAGGTTACCAAAGAAACCTTGACACAAAGTCAAAATCTTACCTCAACTGATCTACCCAGAGCCGGATGGGACTTGAAGAAGGGTCTCTGCATCTTCCATAGATTATTTCAGATTACATGTGCATGTATACGATTGGTCACAATTAGACAAGAATACATATTAGCTGCCTTTGAAGTAGTACGTTGTATTCTATCGCCCCCACAAAGGTCCTTCAACTAGAACAACTTGTCCTTAGTGAGGGCTGTTAATGTTGTCATGGATATTGATCTGAAAAAAAAAGAAAAAAAATGACATTTATGACGATTTTGTCTCTACTGTTTAGAATATCTATGTTTCCAACAAGAAAGCTTCTTAGGATGGAGCATGTAACTTGGGGATGAAAATATATACATGTGTATGAAAGACTTGCATTACAGTCATTTTGCATCTTTTTACATGGTCAATAATTTTTGTATAACAACCTTCAGTTGTTGTACATGTTTTCCTGATGTGTTTCTTTCTTCAACTCTACACATACATGTATAATGATCTGATGAGTCGATGAAGGTTAGACATCCAGGTAATACGATACGCCAAAAAGCAGTTACTCAAGCAACTGGATATGATTTTGAAAACGTCAGACGTTTCAGCTAGTATCCACTAGCTTTCGTCAGTGACTGAGAGACCAGAGGGGAAAACAGGTTATAAGCACAACCTATTGATTGATATGCAAATAAATTGAAGACAAATTTTTGGAAGTCGAAAAAGGAACAAAAGTCAGACAAGTCAAGACAAGATGATGCAAATTAGTCTGAAAGCTCCTGTTATACAGAACAGGAGCTTAAGTGTTGTCTGTTCTCGGGGCTGGGAGTGCCAAATCCCAAGTGCCGGAAAGATCGACCCGTAGCCCCCCTTCCCTGTTGAGGGTGGGTTAGTAGAGGAAAACAAACAAGTACATGGAAAAACAAACAAACAAACAAACAAACAATTATAAGAGTGACTGACCTGAGAGCATATTTTGGCACATCTTTGGAGAACAGCACATAGATCTGGTAGGGTCCCTCTCTTGTGGCATAACACTTGTGGTCCTCCCCGATCACATATGTGTCCAGCGCTGAATGTACAAACTCTGTGTGGGGTTCGACTGGAGATTCTGAAGCCAAACCTATAGTAAACACACCAAGGATCTTTACAAAAGACAACAGAACTTGTCGGTAAAGGTAGACAAGATCAGCTACAAGTTCTTATCTCACCCTGCATAATTATAGCAGCTATATAAATTCTGTGAAGGAGACAAACATTTCATATAGCAACCGCTATTTTTCACCATCTGTACCCTTCCTCAGGACAATTCTGACTGGGTCACATTACATTGCAGCACAGGTGTCGCTGCTATAGATGCATTCACAAATGTTATAGTTACATATCTACACATATCCGTGGTTACAGTGTACACTTATGAATGCATCTATAGCAGCGACGCCTTAGCTGCACTGCAATGTGAACCAGTCAGAATTGCCCTGAGGAAGGTGACAGACGGTCGCCAAAACGTCTGAATAAAAGACTTGGTTGTGTAAAAAGAGTCTCTTTACTCAGTGTCTTACCAACCTAATGAAAATAATTCTACTTTCTAATGTCTAACCTTCATTTTCATATCATTCTAAAGACTTACCATCTCCGTGGCCATTCTCCACTACTTCAGGTGGTGTTGTCCCTGGTGTGGGAGGAAACACTGTCCCTGTCACTGACTGGTAGAACGAGCGGAGGATGTCTCTTCTTCTGGCTATGCTCAGGCTCTTTCCTGAAAAAGAAAACAACACAGGTTCTGATTTTTTTCCATTGTTCTGAAGACTTAAAAGACTAAAGAAGGTTTTGAAAAATTTATGTAATCCTCAGGCCAAGGTCTTTAAAAAGCATGAAAATCTAGCAATCTGTATTATTTCTGCAGTTGAACAAACTGACCAAACAGACATTTCTTGTAAAAATATTGCATCCTTGGCACAGTAAAAACACATTCAGATTTTAACTTTTTTAACTCAGATTTTAGCTTGTTCTGTAGTGCTCATGCAGATATACTCAGAAATTGCTGTGAACTGACATACCTTGCTTTTGGCTTTCTTCTGAAGATAAGGGATGGACAGTCCCCAAACACTTGTGAAGCTCCACATTTATAATAATCAACCTGTCATTACAAGAAACAAGAAAGACAGTAAACAAAAAAGTTTGCAAACATTTGGTACATCAACTTGTGTCTGTTAAAGATACATGATTATGATATCATAAACAACATGATAATTAAAATACTGAAGAAAAGTGAACCATCTACAGCATACAATGTTTGTAACTGAAAAAGACTGCAGATTTTTCTCACCCTAAGACTCCTATATGTACAGTGATATTACTGGGAAACCCTCTCAGATGTATTCTGAGACATGCTCTCAAAGGCTCCATGGCTGGTCTCCAGTATCTGTCAAGCAACTGGAAAAGATAGAAATGAACAGTTTCAGGAATCAGAACAAAAGCTTACATTCATGATCACAAACTCCATTTAACAGTCCTACCATAACAATGAATTCAGACAAAGAAAGTGTGAGATTTGCTATAACATAGAGGGAACAATCTCCTATCAATTCACACACAAAACATTACTGTAAATTTTGGGACAAATTTAGAAAACATTCAAGATTTTCTAAATTCCTTGTGTTTTTTAAGAAGTCCAATTGTGTTTACCTCTGTCTCCACTTCAGTGAGGGAGGGTGTGGGACCACACAGGACACACACCTCCACTCCCTGGATGAGCTGGAAATTTAACAACCTGTGTGGCACCTGGAATAAAAGGTCATAATGTACAACTGTCATAAGAAAGTATTTAAAAACAATCTTCCACACATTTTAGTGGCTCCATTTTAGTGATCTTCATCCAGTTTTAGCTCACTGAAGAGCTAATCTTCCACTGGTTGTAACAGAGAAGACAGACACTATGTACAGTATTTACAGGTTCATTCGTACTGGGGGAAATTCCCCTAGCTCTTTTTGACAAGCACAATGAGCAGTGGACCACAGCTTAATCATTAAGTCCTGTTCCAGCGATTCTTTACACAATTACAGTGACTCTTTACAGTACCATATACATGGATGAGCAACAACAACCAGGATTTGAACTCCCAACCTCTTGGTCCAGAGGTAATGTTGCTAACCACTAGCCTACATGTACGTTTACTATGCTACATGAAAAGTTTTCCTTCATGTTGAAGTTACTTAGTAACTAAGTATCTGTATTTGTATCTGTATAGCCAATATAATATCCCTTCGGCATAACACACCAGCTTACACAAAAGCTTAAGTATAATACAAACCATCATGTACTAGTATATATATATAATTTATACAAACACCAACCTGGAAGGAAGAAGGCTGGAACTATCATAAACACTGTCATATCACAGTCTTGACAAGAAAATGAAAAGAAAACTCACATTTGGGCTCCCGTGGGGAAGGTAAACAGGGATGTCCTTGGAAGACCCTGGAGGTAAAACTCTGGCTAACAACGACAACAGGTACATCTCCTGGCCCGTCAGGTCCCACCATTTTGTCGTTGCCACAGCGACTTTCCCTGACACCAACAAACAGCCGAACGTGCTGTCTGCACTATTTACAAAGGAGTCCAGATAGTCCTGAAACAACAAGGAACTTTATAAGTTTTGCAAAGAAAATTGTTTGATTCGATTTATTGAAATTGCAACAGTGCAATACACGTGGGACACAGGCAGCTGTTGCTGGTGTTGTGTCCCACACATAGAAACAAATACAGGACAGATACTCATTTTCACTTGAGTTAAGGGGGAAAGTTGAATTAAGTGCCTTTCCCAAGGGCACAAGATCGGTGGCATGTCAGGACTCAAACCCGGGACCTCTTGGTTCCAAGTCGAGCACTCTGGCGCCACACTACCCCACTAAAATTGTTATCCAAACTTTCTACAAGAGACTATATAATAATATAGTTCTAATCTAAGTAAAATAACAAGGTTACATGTGATTAGTGTCAACTTGAATGTGCTCTCAGTTCATTTAGTGACGCTGAAGAAGAATTACAGATGTCACTCAAAACATCAGGAAGTTATCTCTGTTATGTATCCATTAGCAGTTTGAATTGTCTTTAAATGAGGTTACATGTTGCAATGATGGTATGTATACTACAATAAAACATTTTACTGACAGATCCTTTCACCAAAAGCTATCATTAAGTCATAAAAATACCACCCTTGGGATGTTTTTGTCTCAGCATACTCAGCAACTATGGCAACTAAGCCTATGGCGTTTGCCACTCCTAGAAAAAAAAATGTTTTGTCTTCACTGAAGACAATGATTTGGGCTGGTCATAAATTTACACAAAAATAGCTTTTACATATTGAGGACAGTACATGTACATGGACAGTGTTAACTGGCCATGGACTTAAATGGGGCTTGAAACACCAGTACTGGTTGCATATGCACCTCAGTGCAGGTAAAGTTGGGGCTATGCAGGTATTTCTGATGTCTACCTGCACTTAACCTGCACTGGTTTATATACAAAAAATTAATGTGGATTTTTATTTGCAGCATTTAGTGTTACAAGTATAAAAGAAATAATGACAATCATGGTTTCTGGACAGTCTTCAGACTGTGAGTCTGTGACCCATACTTCCTAAATTCTGAGTGGTGCAGGTAAAACTTTTCTCGTACTGTGCAGGTAATTTTCAATGTTACCTTCACTACTAGGTACACAGGTATTTTTAGCCCTGTACTTACTTGTAAGATGAGTTGTTCCTGGCACACAATGACATCCACACACCCTGTCACATCTCCATACATCTCTGCACTCTCCATTAAACAGTCTATCAACCGATAACAGCTCTGAAAAGTGAAAAAAAATTAATAATAGGAGTATAAGCTTTAATGACCATAAAATCCTTTATTGCACTAACACTTTATTTGCTACTTCAACAGTTATGGTAATTCAGAAGGTTTATTCTTTAGTTTTTTATGATACAATTAGGCCACACCAATTTAATTTCTTGGTCAATGGATTTTTCTAGAAAAATAATGGAGCTGGCGAGCGAAAATAAAAATAAAAACAGGCCTAGGCATCCTCTTATGGCCCAAAATGATACCACTGCATTGAAAGCTGGAATAACTGTAACAACTACATGTAGGAAGAAAAGGACTGTTTTCAACCGTTCAGGGCAAAATATGAGCATTTTGCAGTTGATTCTGAATTTTTATTTTTATTTTTAAATTAGAAAAAAAAAACAAAGCGGGCAAATCCGTTAACCAAGAAATTAAATTGGTGTGGCCTTATACAAAAATAAAGATAGGTCAGAGGAAAGTTGAACAAGAAATATCTACTCACACGAAGATCTCTTTTCAATCTCTCCACATTCTTAATTGTAATTAACTCATCTAGTCCTAAAAGCAGCACCTGTGAAACAAACAAAGGTGGTGAATCTCCAAAATCCCTTTAACAAAACAATGTAAATATATACTCCCACCTCTCGAATAAACGTACCGGTACGTTTATTTTTTTTCACCTCAAGACAAAAGTAAGACAACTACTCCTGGCATTATCAAGCAAGGACAAATGTTTTGAAAGAAAAGGAATAAGGATCCATCAAAATGTGAACAGGTGTGAAGATTATAATCCATTGCTTTAGAGTGCGACTTAGAACCATTCTTTATTCATTAGAAGCTCAAATTGACCTGCAGGTCACTTTTCATCGAGGTCATGAGGAAGGAGGTAAGGGTTGGACAAGATATAAAGTTTACATCATGAGGCTTTTTTATTTGCAATAATATCTTCATAATTTGTACCATTAAATGTACTACATTATAGAATGTCATCATGATTGGGTCGGTTGGTAGAGATTCTATTTTTTTAATGTCGGTGGAAATGATCCAACAAATATGGTTTTGCACTGAAAGATTGTAATGTATAAGGACACTGATATTTTTATCATCATATTTTATATAATTATACAGTCATACGTTGTACACAACTAGCACAAGTATATCAATAAACTGAGGAAAGACGTACACACTACACATGGACAGTGTATATCGCCTCTTCTATTGTAACAGAAATAAGGAGATATTGGAAAACGATTCTTCCTCGTTTTCATCACTATAAGATAAAAGAAAAAAAAATCATGTCTCTAGGCCTTGCAAGCTCCCTAAAAAGGCTAGAGTTTTGGCAGGATTTATCTATGGTACAGTCGGGTAACAAGAAACACAACATTTTTTCTTTTGCCTAAGTCGCGTATACGTAGGCTGCAGGATATCCGGAAAACCGGAGGTTTTATAATGCACATCATTACATGAAATAATGTAACACTGGCCACTGCAGGAATTATAACTAAGACGCGTCGAGTCGCAGGCAGTTGTTGCAAGAAACTGTGCAGTAGAAGAAAACACCGTTAGAGTCAGAAAGATTTTATTTACCGTGTGAAAATGGCTCGCTGTTCACTTCTGTTAGCCTTAATGATCTTATTGAGGTACGCGTCATGTCGTCCCGATTCTTGCCCGAATTGTCGCAGTTATAAATTGAGGTCCAACTCGCTCACCAACGCCACTCACGATGCCGAAGCTCTTGACGATCTCTCTCCTTATTGTGTGGTCTGTACGCCCGTGTCGGGACACGGACGCCGGGATGTCATTCCGACATGCCCGCTTGTGAGAAGGACTTCGACGCTGTGGCTTCGAAATTTCCGCCTGGGCTCCCTGTCCTTGTCGGATCTGAGCCATCTGAGAGACATCAAGACTCTGTATCTACACCCAGGTAAGTTAGGCCTCATTCCACTCTTATGACGCTCTCTCTGCGACCTGAAATTGGCCTGAGCGCGGAAAGGTAGCCTAGAGATCGCCATGGTCGCCATGAGAGCGCGCTCAGAGCGCCATGAGCGCCGTCACCTCGGCGACTGTTTTGAACCGACGCGGCACATACCGTCGCGCGGAGAGAGCGCCGAGGTCGCCATGTTTTGTGTCTTAATTAATGTTGGGGCCGCTTTGCGCTCTCATGGCGCTCATTGTCCCATCGCCGTCCTCGGTGCTCTCACGGCGATGGCATGACTCGTTTCCTTATCATCGCCAAAGTGACGGCACTCATGGCGCTCTCATCGCGCTCTCATGGTGACCGTGGCGCTCTCTCCGCGCTCTGGCCAATTTCAGGTCGCAGAGAGAGCGCCGTGAGAGCGCCGTCTAAGTGGAATGGGCACATTAGGCACATTTACAAGCCGGGGACCTAAAGGGTTGTAGCCATGGCTAACGCCCGTTTCCGTTTCAGCCGATCCAGACCCCGATCAGGCTGCGAAGTCGTGCTTCACACTTCCAAACCAATGCCCCGACGGGTTGTTACGTTGTTCGTTTTTTTTTTAATTTATTAAGGTTGATGTTGTGCAGCTGAATATTTGGCGCACGTGCACATAGTCACAACCAGGATGGGGACAAAGACATCAGAAGGAACAATTTTAAGCATTACTAGTAATACTAGTAGTTTACTCGTACATGTATATAAGTTATGAAAAAGAAACCAGATAGTTCTTTAAATTAAATATAAATATACACATGTAACTTGTATAAGGTAAATATATGTACTCCGGATCCACCAAAGATTTGACTTCTTTAAGACGATAACGATTTGTCGCGTTGCCTTTTTCTGTTTAACTTTCAGGAAACCTTGCACGTCTGGAAAGTGGCACATTTTTGGGTCTCCTTCGTCCAAAATCACTGTCACTGCGCCATAACAAACTCCCGTATCTCCGGAAGAACTGGCTTGTCCAAAGCAATGGCCATTTGAATCTAGATCACAACCAAATAGCCTATATAGAAGACGGGGCGTTTGGTATAGGGCATTGGGGGGCAGTTACTACCGCGGTACTCCTACAATGGAACAGGCTAGAGACGATTGGGCCAGGCTACTTCAGACAGCTTTCGTCGCTTATGCTGTTGGATCTACGATACAACAAGATTCACACCATCTATAAAGGTAACTAGGTTTTCATGCAATTATCATGGTCGTGTATGAAGGTTTACGTTTGGAAGATGTTTCATGTAAGACATCACCAAATCGCCGGTGCGCACAGTCAGGCACGCGGAGCTATGCAAGCTCACATGCCGACCGTATTAAAGCGCCATTCCCGTCTGGCTTTTTTTCGCCGCCTCTGTTTGTGTGCACGTTCGTATGTACGTAGTAAGTGGGGGATGGAAGGATTTGTAGTAACCGTAGATGGGCTGACAGAAAGTAGAACTCAGAGGTTGTAGAATTGTGATCGCAGAAAGCAGTGACAAAAAATAGAGTTACGTTAAGAGGTGATAGAAATTCTATAACCACAGACGACAGTTATAGGATTTAGAGCTTAGAGAATTAGCCATTAATCAATTTTGGCTGTTGGCGGAAATTCAAGGTCATTTCTTTCATGCAAGGCCATTTCTTGTTGCAATCTTTGAGATATGGTTGTTTTGGACTGCTTTGAATTAGGATATTTTGCATCACAAAATATCAGATGTCCTAATTTCTTTATGCCTGTGATTTCAAGTGCTCGTGACACCAAATATGACCTGGCTATTACCTGGCTAACAGACACATTTACAATAAATATGCACGGTTCTCCTGTTACATTCGAAATCTTAATGCCCCATCTTGGAAAAGTCAGCACAAGCCAGTCCTGGCAGGTGATTTACATGGCTACATTTTATTTTTGCATGTCTTCATCTTCATCTTTGCCGGGGCTCAAAGATGTTATGTGAGCCCCGGCTACACCCCCATATAGCCCCTGATGGGGCACTTTAGGGGGGGGGGGGGCTTGGTCTAAGGCGGGCAGGCCTCCAGCCTGGCCCCGGAAGGACTCAACGGTGGGAGCCATAACTACCGGGCCAGGCAAGGCGTTCCATTGGGGATTGTGCGAGGGAAGAAGGAATATTTGTAAGTGTCTGTTCGTGCATGTATAGGTTGATATTTATACTGGTGGCTCCCTCGGGTACGCCCTTGGG